>NC_041220.1:41211967-41213640 GCF_002837175.3 Physeter macrocephalus | reverse complement strand
ATAGACATTTCTCCAAAGAAGATATACAAATTGCCAACAAACACATGAAAGAATGCTCAACATCACTAATCATTAGAAAAATGCAAATCAAAACCAGAATGAGGTATCACCTCACACCAGTCAGAATGGCCATCATCAAAAAATCTACAAATAATAAATGCTGGAGAGGGTGTGGAGAAAAGGGAACCCCCTTGCACTGTTGGTAGAATATAAATTGATACAGCCACTATGGAAAACAGTATGGAGCTTCCTTAAAAAACTAAAAATAGAACTACCATATGATGCAGCAATCCAACTGCTAGGCATATACCCAGAGAAAACCATAATTCAAAAAGAGTCATGTACCACAATGTTCATTGCAACTCTATTTACAACAGCCAGGACATGGAAGCAACCTAAACGTCCATAGACAGATGAATGGTAAAGAAGATGTGGCACATATATACAATGGCACATATATACAAGCTATAAAAAGAAACGAAATTGAGTTATTTGTAGTGAGGTGGATGGACTTAGAGTCTGTCATACAGAGTGAAGTAGGTCAAAAAGAGAAAAACAGATACCGTATGCTAACACATATATATGGAATCTAAAAAAAAAAAAAAATATTTCTGGTGAGCCTAGAGGCAGGACAGGAATAAAGTTGCAGACATAGAGAATGTTCCTGAGGACACGGGGAGGGGAAGGTGTAAGCTGGGACGAAGTGAGAGAGTGGCATGGACTTATATATATTACCAAATGTGAAATAGATAGCTAGTGGGAAGCAGCCGCATAGCACAGGGAGATCAGCTCGGTGCTTTGTGACCACCTAGAAGGGTGGGATAGGGAGCATGGGAGGGAGATGCAAGAGGGAGGAGATATGGGGATATATGTGTATGTATAGCTGATTCACTTTGTTATAAAGCAGAAACTAACATAGCATTGTAAAGCAATTATACTCCAATGAAGATGCTAAAAATAAATAAATAAATACAATAAAATGACCTAAATATATGAGAAGATATATAATGTCTATGAATTAAACAATTAATATTTAAATGAGTCAATTATCCACCAATTGATAGTTTCAATGTAATGCCAACAAATCTATCAGCACCACCATGCATGCATATATATATATGTACACACACACACATATGGTATATGTGTGTGTTTTGAAATTGCTAAGATAGTGGAAATGCAATGGGACAAGGATAACTTTACTAAATTGAAAATAGGAAGATCAGGTCCTTCCATCTTCCTTTGATATGTTGTTTTGCCCCTTTCTTGCTTAATATGTAGATTTTTCTTTCTCTTCAATTTGGGCTGTCATTTTTACTTTCTTTGAGCAATAAACGAAGGTAGAAGTGATGAAACTAAGCTCTAAGGAATCTTGCAGCTTCCTCTTTTGCCCTCATGGAATGCTACCTTAAATTTGTCACATTGTGAAGAACTCCAGGATAAAT
This sequence comes from Physeter macrocephalus, assembly GCF_002837175.3. Taxonomy (NCBI): domain Eukaryota; kingdom Metazoa; phylum Chordata; class Mammalia; order Artiodactyla; family Physeteridae; genus Physeter; species Physeter macrocephalus. Next base: position 41,212,195 of record NC_041220.1, on the reverse strand, counting down.
GAGAGGCCCAGTATCCTAGCTGTTGCTACTGAGCCCAGCAGCTACTCTATGCAATAACATATTTGAATTCAAAAAAAGTCAATTAGAAACACCTCAGGAAATCCACAGAATCATAAGAAATAACAAATCATTGCTGGTGTTTGTGTGTGTGTGTGTGTGTGTGTGTGTGTGTGTGTGTGTGTGTGTGACGCAGGCCTCTCACTGCTGTGGCCTCTCCCGTTGCGGAGC
>NC_041220.1:41187020-41210903 GCF_002837175.3 Physeter macrocephalus | reverse complement strand
GTGTGTTACGCAGGCCTCTCACTGCTGTGGCCTCTCCCGTTGCGGAGCACAGGCTCCGGATGCGCAGGCTCAGCGGCCATGGCCCACGGGCCCAGCCGCTCCGCGGCATGTGGGATCCTCCCAGACTGGGGCACGAACCCGTGTCCCCTGCATCGGCAGGCGGACTCTCAACCACTGCGCCACCAGGGAAGCCCCTCATTGCTGTTTTAAGCAGCTAAATGAGAAAAACATTAAAAAGAAATGTGTGCTTATCATTGAATACGTCTAGGTTTCCGAGTGGTTCATTACCCAGCAATATTGCCAATATATCTGGTTATGCAGAAGTTGTTAAAAATGTACTAAGTATCAAAACTATGTGATATTGGTACTTCCCTGGTGGTGCAGTGATTAAGAATCCACTTGTCAATGCAGGGGACATGGGTTCCTTCACTGGTCTGGGAAGATACCACATGCCACGGAGCAACTAAGCCCATGTGCCACAACTACTAAGCCTGTGCTCTAAAGCCTGCCAGCCACAACTCCTAAGCCCTGTGCCACAACTACTGAGCCCACGTGCCACAACTACTGAAGCCCACCCGCCTAGAGCCCATGCTCTGCATATGAGAAGCCACTGCAATGAGAAGCCCATGCAGTGCAACAAAGAGTAGCCCCCACTCACTGCAACTAGAGAAAGCCCAAGTGCAGCAAGGAAGACCCAACACAGCCAAAAATAAATAAATAAATAAATAAAATTTATTTATTTTAAGAAAAACTATGTGATATTGACATTAAGAACCAGTAGCAGGTTATAGAAATTTGGAAAATGTGGTCCTGTGTTAAGTGGTGGCAAAATATTTGGTAAGACTGTAACCTACCTTAACTTGGAAGAAAAGAAAATATATCTAAAAACTTTTAGTGCTGGAGGGAGAAATATATCACAGATCATATGAAAGTTGGTTTGGTTGCTAACTAACTATATTTGATAAAATACTAGAAGATATGATGCCACTGTGTCAGCAGAATTTAGAGAGAATATAGAGTTCAGAAATCGCATTGTTGAAAAGATGTTCTTCACCTAATCAAAGTTGTGGTCATTACAACACAGACTTAGAAAAAAGGCCAAATGCAAGGTGCTGCAGCAAAAGGCTTTACAGTAAAGACCAAGCTAACCCTTTTAGAAGAATTCTTAAAAGATCAAAATGATGTCTATTAAATCCTTTAACTGGAAATTAAGGGCTCCTAGAAAGCTTAAGGTCATGATCCCATAGAGGCCGGGTTCACTCAAGGTACTATAGTTAGGTACAGAGAAAGAGCCCTGTTTCTTATGAATTGTGGATGAAACTGTTTATTCATATAATCGACTACAAATAAACAGAATGTGCACAATTTGTTTGAGACACTGGTATTGGCAAATCACCTCTAGCTTGGAATATAAGAAATTAAGATGGAAATATAAAAATATTTTTGATCTCCAATTTTCTATGGACAGGAAACTATATAAAAAGCTACTAGGTTGCAAAAAATTGGGAGGGGCTCTATTTTCCATTCCCCATTTAGAAGTCATTAAGTAAAAAGAAAGGACACCCATCCCCTCTTAGTCTCCAGGTAGCAGAGCCAAGGAACAGCAGAATTTCATGTATGTTGTGGATTACTGACTGCTCTGTTCCAACTATTTGTATCTTATGAATGACAATATTTATTGTTGTTACCTTTATCATCTTCTACCATCATATAATTGGTATATAGAAAAGGAATAGCATGTCTTTCTAATTAATAGATGTTTGGAACATGAAAAGTCACCTGTGGACATGATGTAGGGATTATCATGAGATAAAAACTTAAGCCTATTCCTCAAATTATTGTATGATATATTGGAGGTTAATTGGATAAGTTAAAAGGTGCATACCTAAGAGAAAAAATCACGTACAACAAAGCTGTGCACATAAAGAATAAAGAGAGTGAAAATAATGATTTGCCATTAAATTAGCTGTAGCATACGGTGAGTGGCATTGACATATATACACTACCAGATATAAAATAGATAGCTAGTAGAAAGCAGTCACATAGCACAGGGAGATAAGCTCAGTGCTTTCTGACCACCTAGAGGGTGGGATAGGGACGGTGGGAGGGAGACGTAAGAGGGAGGGGATATGGTGATATATGTATACTATAGCTGACTCACTTTGTTATACAGCAGAAACTAACACAACAATGTAAAGCAATTATACTCCAATAAAGATGTTAAAAAAAATTACTTGTAGCTAAGTCCAATGAAGTAGTAATGTAAAGGCATGGAAGTGCATGCTTCATGAAAGAATAAAGTGATGAATCAGTGTGGTCAAGGTCTTAATAAAATCAAAGAAATACTAGAATAATAGTACTAGTATATACGAGCTACACAGTTAGGAGATTAAGGTATCTGAAAGTGAGAACTTTATAGTGTTATTGTATTGGCAATGCCATGACCATCAATAATATGACCATAGAAGAGGATGACTGTGATAAGGTTAAGAAAAAATAAATAGAAAGAAGTGCTTGACCACCCAATGTAGATGCTAAAGCCACCAAAAGTGTTGAAGAAAGTGAATGTAGAAAGAAAAAAGGAAAAAATTGCTAGAATTATCTGGGAATATGGTATAAGACTAAAATATGTGTAGAAGACAGTAATAATGACACATTGCAGATGATAAAGTGTGATGATATGAAGATGGAGGGAAAAACACTTTGGAAAATCAATGGGGAGCAATATCTACCTACCTCCAGGCTCTGAACATGTGAGGATTTAGAGGAAAAATAAATTCCTTCACTAGGGTATTAATAAATATTTGTTACTATTACTATTATTGATATTACATCTGTTGCTTTTTCTGCATACTTAACACTACTTGATGTTATTAAAGAGAATCCACAATGATACTGTTTTCTTTTATGTTGAAGTTGTGTCCATAAACTTCACTAGGCATCTGTGTTAGTTTCTTAGAGCTTCTATAATGAATTACCACAAACAGAATGTCTTAAAACATGAAAAACTACATCTATCACAATTCAGGAGGCCAGAAGTCTGAAATCAAAGTGTCCTCAGGGTTGGTACCTTCTGACAGATCTAAGAGAGAAACTGGCCCATGCTTTTCTTCTAGCTTCTGGCAATCCTTGGGGTTCTTCAGCTTTCAGATGCATCACTACAATCTCTGCCTCCAATTTCACGGTGCCTTTTTCACAGTGTTTCTGTGTGTCTCCGTCAGTCCTTTTCTGTCTCCTATAATGACATTTTCATTGCATTTAGGACCCATACTAAACCAGAATATTATCTTGATCCTTATATTAATGAATATAATTGAATATAATTATGATAATACAAAGGGCTTATTTCAAATAAAATAACATTCTGATGTTCAAAGTAGACCTGAATTTTGGAAGGCAATATTCAGCACACTGCAGTCTGCCCTCTCGCTGAAACAAGGCATCCTCGTAACTCATTAGCCACTGTGTGCTATAGCATAGCAGGTGGCAAGCTCAGCAGTAGACAACTGTCATGCTGACAGAGTGACTGGAAATATTTTTAACTACAGAACACACTTTACTACTCACTGCTTATAAAGATAGCTGATGAATTTTAGTGAATTAATTTTTTAAACAACATGAGGCATTATATATTTTTAGAAAATTATTTTCTTCTATATGAATTGAAATGTTAAATGGAGAAAGATACTACCTTGAAGTGAGAAAATATATTAAACCTATTACAAATAGATGGGTGCTCAGACAACTATATTAGGTATGACTGAGTTCAAAGTAATTCTGAGAAGAAAAAGAAAAAAAAATAAAATAGAGAGACAAGGCAAGCTATGGAAGCAGAGTGCTACAGAAAATGGTAGAAAGCATCAATTGTAATTTTACATTATTATAGTACTAAGGGTATTTTTAGATGAGCGTGTAAAGAAATAATTCATTACAAGGTAGTTATCACTCAAAGTCTAAGACACAGCTAAATATGACTGGACAAAATATCAAAAAGCAAAATTTTGGAAAATTATTCTTAGACAAATAAGAGAAGATCAGTAACCAATAGAAAAAAGTGGTAGCTTAATAGTTAAATAACTGTAAATTACACTATTTTAAAATGGATATTTCAGGATGTGTGCAGATTATGAATTTAATTTTTAATGAATGTCTAAATGGCAGATTTTTATGTTAGGTAAGTTTTACAGAATGAAGATCTTTCCCAGATGGAAAATATGTTCTTTTTAGGTACCACTATTCATGAAGTGACAGCTAATAAATGTTAAGACATAACTACAGTGGCCATATATTCTGGAAAATGTGGGGAGTCATCTGAGAAAAGACTTTTGTGCAATATCTAGGCACGATTATTAGGCTTGCTGATATGGACTGGATCAAATACCTAGGAAATTTCTGTTATTGTGAGGGATTTGATTTATAATTTATAGTTTGATTTATAGTTTATCTAGTTCAATAGTGAGCCAATGCTTAATGCACATCAGCTTCAACAAGTGGTAATAGTTCTTTCAGCTGCGTGCTTCCTGTGATAACTTGAAGTTTCCATTTTAACCTTAGGAAATTTGACTTAACATTTTTTTTTTAGTTTTTACAGAAATCAGTAATGTTATTAGAAATACAAAAGAGCATAAACATCACAGAAATAATTACTTTTAGTAGGAAAATTATGTATATCTATATATACATATATATATTTAGTTAGTTAGTTAGTTAGTAAACAGTCTTTGGGACATGAACTGAAAAGTTATTAAGAAATAGATATGTCAGGACACCCTAGGTTGACATGTGGTCAAGTAAAATTGTTAAAGAGCAGGTGTTAAGAGAGAGATTTCATGAAATATTTATATATTATAATAAATAGGTACTATGTTACAGAGTTAGAAGACCAAGAAGCAACTGAGAAACCAAATATTGCAGAATGTTTTTATTTGTATTTTAAAATATAGAAAATATGCAATATGCATATATTTGTTGATGTGAATGAAGACAATGGCATCATAGAAATTGATTTATCTAATAATAATTTTTAAAATATATAAAACACTATTATTTTGAGTTTTAAGTTGCATAGTACTGGCTATAAGTGCAATAAGAATTTGGAGAAATAGAATAACAATGAAAGGAATGGTAAAGAATGGGAAGGATTTATCTTTAGAAAAGTGGACCACAGTCAAGAGTACATTCCAAGTGAGTGCAGTAACAAAGGAGAAGGCAAAAAGACAGGATCAAACACATTATTTGCAGTATCATGAGAGAATCAAATTAATTGAATGCTGGATCCATATATTTATGATATAACCATATAAGAAAGGCTTCTGAATTTCAGTGGAATAGTTATTTAGATGGTATATGGTGAGAATATTTTGAAGACTTTCAAAATAGGCATCATGTTTAATTGTGATTATTTGTTTAATTATCTGGCTTCTATTTGAAAAGTTAGGCTCCTTGAATGAAGGCACTGGGCATGTCAAGTTGTCTGCACAATTTTTAGGATCCAGCATAGTCCTAGGCACACAATATATAAATGTTCAACTTTTAATCAACGAAGAATAGGATTAGATATGCACAATGTTTAAAGAAGAACTAAGAGACAAATACAAGTATAGAGTATGATGTAGAGAGGACTAAGCCAGGAACAGATAACTTATTTAGAAATTTGTTAGAATAATACAATTGTAAAGCAATAAACATTGAAATATAGGGTGGCTGTAAACAATGAAAAAAAAAAGTAAAGAAAAGAATCATGTCAAAGAAAAAAAATGGTTTGGTTTAGCACTGAAATGAAAGGTAGAGACAAGAAATATAAAGTGTCAGCTTTTTAAAACCCTGTTTCATTTTAGGGATTAAAGAAATGATCATGACTTTCATTCATATGTAACATGAGAGTGTTCCAGAGAGGGCTTTCACAAACAAAGGCTGTGGTGGAATTACAATTGTGTTCAATTTTATCAAATGCTTTTTCTGCATCTATTGAGATAATCATGTGATTTTTATCCTTAGTTTGGTCAATGTGGTGTATCACATTGATTAATTTGCTGACATTGAGCCATTCTTGCATCCCTGGAATGAATCCCACTTGATCATGCTGTACAATCCTTTTTATATGTTGTTGAATTTGGTTTGATAATATTTTGGGATGATTTTACATCTATATTCATCAGTGATACTGGCCTGTAATTTTATGGTTTGTTTGTTTAGTACATTTGTCTGGTTTTGTTATCAGAATAATGTGATGTTATAGTAATGTGATGTCATAGAGTGCATTTAGGAGTGTTCCCTTCTTTTCATTTTTTTGGAATAGTTTGAGAAAGATAGGTATTAACTCTTCTATATAAAGAAGAGTTTGGTAGAATTCCCCTAAGAAGCCATCTGGTCCTGGACTCTTCTCTGTTGGAAGTTTTTGATTACTGATTCAATTTCAGTACTAGTATTCAGTCTTTTCAGGTTGTCTATTTCTTTCTGATTCAGTCTTGGAAGATTGTATGTTTCTAGGAATTTATCCATTTCTTCTAAGCTGTCTAATTTTTTGACATATAACTGTTCATAGTATTCTCTTATGGTTATTTGTAATTCTGTGATATCAGTTGCAATTTCTCCTCTTTCATTTCTCATTTTATTTGCGTTCTCTCTTTTTCCTTAAGGAGCCTGGCTAAAGGCTTATCGATTTTGTTTATCTCTTCAAAGAACAAGCTCTTGGTTTTATTGATCTTTTCTACTGTTCTTCGGGTCTCTATTTTATTTCCTCTCTGGTCTTTATTGTTTTATTCCTTCTATTGACTTTGAGCTTTGTTTGTTCTTCTTTTTCTAATTCCTTTAAATGGTAGGTTAGGTGGTTTATTTGAGATTTTTCTTGTTTCTTTTGATATAGGTCTTTTTCGCTCTAAACTTCCCTCTTAGAACTACTTTTGCTGTGTCCCACAAATTTTGGAAAGTTTTAATTTTATTTTCATTTGTCTTGAGGTATTTTCTGATTTCCTCTTTGATTTCCTTATTGATTCATTGGCTTTTTAGTAGTATGCTGTTTAGTCTCCACATTTTAGTGTTTTTCCATTTTTCTTCCTGTAATTGATTTCTAGTTTCATGCTGCTGTGATTAGAAAAAAATGTTTGATGTAATTTCTATCTTCTTAAATTTGTTCAGACTTGTTTTATGGCCTAGCATTTGATCTATCCCAGAGAACATTCCTTGTGCACTTGAAAACAATGTTGGTTTTGGATGAAATATCCTATAGATATCTATTAAGTCCAACTGATCTATTGTGTCATTTAAGACCACTGCTGGCACAGGTGACCAGTGTGGACTTGGGGTGTGCTGCTATGGTCCTGGCAAGCTGGCCAGAGCCCTAGGTAATTTTCAATCTACTGCCTCAGTGCTATGACTGGAAGTAAGCAAATCTGTGAATGTTCTTTAAGAGCAGAGTCTTAGTTTCTTATAGTTCTCTGGTAAGCACCCTTGGTTTTTCAACCAGCTAAGGGGGATTATTTTCCCACTGTTGGGACCTCAAGGCTTAGGTGCCTAATATGTGGCTGGAACCCCTTGTTCCCCAGGGAGGATCCCCAGGGTTGTGATACCACCCTCTTCTTCTATGTCCCTTGTTAAGTGTGCAGGTCCTGACTAGATTTTTTTCTCCTCCCTTCTTACCTGACTTCATGTGGATCTTTTTTCACAGCCTCCTTTGTAGTAGAGCTGTCCTCCTAGTCCCCAGGTGTATTTCAGCAAGAGTCCTTTTATATGTAGTTGTAGTTTTGATGTATTCATGAGGGGAGGTGAGCCCAGAATCCTCCTACTCTGCCACCTTGACCAGAATAAAGAATTAATGAAAGTAAATCCAGTTCTGAAAAAAATCAAAAGTACAAATAAAAAGAAAAAGAACCATCATAAATATTTAGCTATTAAGTAGCATCTAGGTTTGTGCTTCCTGAGGATTTTACTATTTTCTGGTTGCTACCTGGTGGTACACAAGATTGAACAGTTGTGGGAAGAAGAAAGGTGAAGCAGACATAAGGCTTCTAATTAAACAAGGAAATTCATGCTAAAGTAGGGGCATTCCAGCTCAATTATGTTAAGAGAGTGATAAACACTGACTAGGATGAGAAGAAACTCAGAGAATGTTCTGCTTTTAATTACCTCCGAGAGTAATCCCTCCTAATATGTTAACACTCACTACAAACCAACTTTTCCATGTGTTGTTTTGAATCAATGACAACTTCTTTCTCACTCCTTGTTTTCCTTGATCTCTTACATAGACATGAACCTTCCTATAGCTCCCAGCATTCTCATAAATCTGTTCGCATAAAGTGTGCTTTATAGGAATTCACTAACATTTAATATAGTCTAAGAGGATGTAGAATAAAGAAACATTGTCACTACAGATTTTGTGTATGAAATTCTGTGTATGAATAATTTTCTTTGGTGTGATACTAGGGAGGAATATAACACTTGGTTCAAGTTAAATATTCAAATTAATAATGTTTGTGCAAGTGATGAGAAATTATGGATCCTGGCAGACCTATTCATTATTCTTTTCTCCAGCACAATCTTCTATTGGTATCATGGTTAATAGAAAACAGCAGCTTTTCAATAATTTGAATTTCAAAGGTAATTTGATTGAAAAAGATCTGAGCAAGAAATAGAGTTCAGCCAACAATTCATATAAAGATACATTGCTGTAGAGACTACTCATTTATGGATATGGCTCCTTAATATAGGTTGTAGACACCTCTTGCAAATAACTTGGATCTAGTAAAAATGATTCATTCTCAGTTTATAGGACAGAGATTTTGGAAACTACTGTTACTTAAGTCTAGAACAACTGTTTTAAATGACCTCACCAGAATCACCCATGAAACATTAAAATAATTGATATGTGTGGGGTCAGTCACATACCTGCTGAATTTGAATCCCTGCCATGAGCATTCCCTGGTGCAAACCCAGGGTTGGAAACACATGTTCCAGAGAAATGTTTTTAACTAAAATGGAGAGAAACTATGGCCTGAATTAGCCTTTCCAGAAATAGAAAAATAAATATATGCTTTAGAAGACAAAATTTCTTTAAGAATCAGAAGTAGAAAATATAATTACTCATTGTATTATTTTCTAAATTGTATTATATACATTTCTCTTTTCTTGTTATAACATTAATCTTTCATAAATTTTATTTATTTATTCATTTAATATTTTAAATTATTGAATATATACTAGGCATTTGTACACTGGAGATACAAAAGTTAAAGAAATTCTTCCCGCCTTCAAGGAATTCACAATCTGGTAAAAGGATCATTCAATGCCATTTATATAACCAAATATTACTCTGTAGCATAATAGAGGCCGTTTAGTCACAGTCAAATATTCTAAATTCTAATGACATATCATTTGGGCATGTTTACTACATGTTTTCTTTATAAATCATAATAACTCAGATCCATAAAACTTTAGAATATCATTGTCTTCTTTCCAAACATCTATATAATATTTGAACATGAAATTTATGCTTGTACACTTCTGGTGAAAGAAAAAGAAAAACATTGCATTTGGAAGAATTTTGATCCTGAAAATATGTTTCTGATATTATATCATCTCTGACATTTTATTCCTTCTTTTTAAGAGATGTTCAATCCTTGTCTTTTGTGTTTTTGTCCATATTTCCAGGCTTGAAGTGGTTAACTAAGATGTCCAAAATTTGGTTTTCAGCTTAATGGGGAATTATGTTCATATCTGAGACTGAGTCAGTCAAATACAAATACAGGGAAGAAGGTGCTCTGGGGCTAAATATGTGAAATAGCATTAATGAGCCAAAGAGTGGCCTAACCTTTGCAAAATATAAAGGACAAAGTCATAGAAAGTAAAAAAATTCATTTCAGGAAGAAAGCAATTTTCTAATAAAGACCTGAAGACCAAACTACTTTGGTATATGACATCATTAAAGGTAATTCACATGGATGAAAAATCATTTACTTCAAATTATTTTAGTAACAGGTTGATGGCTATCCTCTTAACCTGTGGTTTCATAATGAGTATCTTTTCACCTTTAAAATAATTTTGAGCCAATCAGCACACATGTAGATAATAACATTTGAAAATTAAGATAATTATATTCCTGGGATCCTGGAGGTTTAATTGAGGAGTTCTGCCATTAAATTCCTATTACTGTGCAATGAGGCTTTACCAACCACCTAAAAGAAAGTGAGTCATTTCAGGTAATGAAATAGTGTATTCGATGGGTCTTATCAATATTAACGTAATGAATTTTGAAAATAAACATTCAATTAGGTAGTCATCTAGAAAAAACAAAATAGACTTTTATTAACAGAGTAATATATATTTGAAGATTGCTCTTATATTTAAATTCCTAAAAACATCGATCTATATAAGGGTTTGGCTTAATGACTAATAACTCAAATGGATTACAGAAGAGCAACTACAAAGCATTTCAAACATACCTGCAAATATAAAACTTTTAATATTATCTTTCTATCTTGAATCTGTGGTAGGCAAAAAGTGCATTTCCCTCAAAAAGTCCACATCCTGATTCTTGAATCCTAAGGATACCTTATGTAGCAAAAGAGATTTGAAAATGTTATTATTGGGTTGGCCAAAAATTTCATTCGGTTGGTGAACACGTTCTTCAATAAAGTTCTTTATGAAATGGAACATGTGGCTTTTATTTTTACTTAAAACTGAATGAGCTTTTTGGCCAACCCAATACATTGATGATCTTGAGATGGGGAGATTATTCTGAATTATCTGGCTGGAACTAATGTATTCACAAGTGTCCTTATTGGAAGAAAACAGGAGGATCAGAGTATGAGATGTGACAAGGGAACTTGGAGTCAGAGTGATGAGAGGCCACAAGCAAAGGAATGCAGGTAACCTTCAGAAACTAGAAAAGGAAGTAAATAGATTATCTCCAGAGAGTCTAGAAAGGGTATAGCACTGCTGACCCATTTTAGACTACTGACCTCCACATCTGTAAGATAATAAATTTGTGTTGTTTTAGGACACCATGTTTGTGGTAATTTATTGTAACAGCAATAAGAAACTAATACAGAATCAGATAAGCAGAATACATGTGTGTGTGTGTGAATGTATACAAAAATTTATATTTGTATACATGTATAAAAAGACATTTGCCAGTGTGTATATACAGTTATATATAATAGTAAGTAATATATGTATTTTATATATTTTTTGTATATGTAAATGAATCAGAAATATATATTTATATATTACTTACTATACACACATAAAAATGTCCTTAAAACTTAAGATATTAGTACAGTGAAAATATCTTATAATCTTTAAGTGTGTACAAATGATAAGCTCTATTATATATTATGCTGAATTTTGTTTGAAAATTTTACTGCTGTTTCCTATATGAAGGAGCAGGTTAGAAATCTAACATTACTTCTACTATGATACAGAATCCCACATTGAGATGTGAGAAACTCATGTCCTTCTATTGACAAAGAAAAAGAAATTTCTCCTCCTCTGATCTTTCCTTCTTGACATTGTAGGAACAGGCATTTCCTAAAGTCCAAGTCAGAGTGAACTTCCTAATTTTGCCTAGGGAATGTTTCAGTGAATAGGATTAGGGAAGAGAGCTGAGTCAGGGAAGCCAAGTTTTCAAATGGGGACAAAACAAAGGGCCTGAACAGTGAGTGAAAGGAGTATGGAGTTAAGAAGCTATGGGATTTGAGTCTTCCTCCAAATTCTCAGCCATTCCCTTTGACCTGCTTACAACTAATATTTTGAGCCATGCTTCTTTCTTCACAGAAGCTTCACTTCAGTAATTATATCCTTATTCTCAGTTTTTTCCCCACCTTTTTTGTGTCATCCTGCACTACAGATATAACATTAGTTCTATTATTGCTTTAGTCATTTGGGTTGCTATAACAGAATAGACTGGGTGGCTTGTATACAACAAACATTTACTTCTCATGGTTCTTGAGGCTGGGAAGTCCAAGATCAAAGGCACTGGCTGATTTGGCATCTAGTCAGAGTCTACTTCCTGATTCATTACAGCTGTTTTCTCAATGTGTCCTCAAGTGGTGGAAGGGGCAAAGGATTTCTCTGTAGTCTCCCTTATAAGGGCATTAATCCCATTCCTGAGGACTCCACCCTCATGACCTAATCACCTCCTAAAGACCCTACCTCCAAACACATTGGGCATTCAGATTTAATATGTGAATTTTCAGAGAACACATTTAGTCTATAGCAGTTATTCAATTGTGAGTCCTTCCCTAAGTAGCATATGATCATTCTCCCTTTCTCTACTTCCAACTTTCTTCAAAAAGTGGAGTTATAAACTAAAGCATTTGATTATATTGAAGGTCATAGTATGCTACTAAATGAGCCTAAATATGAGAATGAAATGTTTGGATCTGCATTTTGAAATATTCCACTTCTTAGAGGGGTTTGCATGTACTGAAAAGGTCACAGAGATCATTCAGGGAGATCACTTAAGAAATAATTCTTGAAATCTGTATCAAAGATTTAGATATGACAGAGTAGTGGATATTGAACTTATTCACATCTCAGAAATGCTGAAGAAAAGAAAAAATTAACTTTCAATCTGCAATTTGAATCCAGTAAGTCTCTTTGAAAAATAATGGTAAAATAAAGACATTTTAACTAAAAAAAAAGGCTGATAAAATTCATCAGTGGAAGATTTACACTATCAAAAATGCTAATGAAAAGTTTTCAAGCTGAAGGGAAGTGAAGAATATAAACAGACACTTGGAACTACACAAAGGAATAAAAAAAACACTGTAAGTGGGAAATATGTGAGTAAATATAAATTTTCTTTTATTTTAAATATTTATTTAAAAGAAAATTGACTAAAGGAAAATGATAACAATGAATTGTCATATTATAAAATATGAAGAAGTGAAGTATATGACAATCAGGAACAAAGGAGAAGGATAGCATAAATGGAAAAATATTGTTTTAAATTCTCATGTTATAGATGAAGAAGTATGATATTAAGTCAAAGTAAACTGTGACAAATTAAGTATGCAAAGTGCAAATTCTAATCCATGAAATGACCAAAAAACAAAAATGTACAAAAAATATAAATAACTAAAAAAATTAAGTGCATTTAAAGTAAAAGAAGAAAAATGGAATAACAGATAATACCTGACTGATTTAAAAGGAAATAGGAAAAAGAAAAAGGAAAAAAAACAGACTAGATAAATAAAAAAAACATATAGCAAAATGACAGACAAACACAACCACGTATTATACTAAGGGTAAATGAAACAAAAATACTCCAATTAAAATCAGAGATTGATGAATTGGATTTTTTATAAAAAGATGGTTTTATAGAATTTTACGTAGAAAAAAAGCAGTTTATGAGTCTAATATTTTTTCTGTGATAATGCACATACAGAACCCCATATTAAGATGCTAGAAACTGAAATCTTTTTTAAGAAGAGGAATAGAAGAATTTTTCCTCTCCTGCCCTCTCCTTCCTGACAGAGTATCAGTAGAAAATTCCAAAGGTTCCTGCTTCCCCATTTTACTTGTCTTGCATTGGGGTTGTTTCAAAAGTAGGACCCTACTCCAGGACTAAGACCAATGTCTGTTTTGATAAGCTGGTGTCCTGTGTGACATTAGTTTCAATATAAAGACCCAGATAGGGGGCTTCTCTGGTGGTGCAATGGTTAAGAATCTGCCTGCCAGTGTAGAGGACACGGGTTCGAGCCCTGGTCCGGGAAGATCCCACATGTCGCAGAGCAACTAGGCCAGAGCGCCACAATTACTGAGCCTGCGCTCTAGAGCCTGTGAGCCACAACTACTGAAGACCAAGCCCCTAGAGCCCATGTTCCACAACGAGAGAAGCTAACACAATGAGAAGCCCATGCACTGCAACTCCTGCTTGTTGCAACTAGAGAAAGCCCACACGAAGCAACGAAGACCCAATGCAGCCAAAAATAAATAAATTAAATAAATAAATTAAAAAAAAAAGACCCAGATACGTTAAAAATAAAAGGGTGAAAAACTGTTCCATGCAAACACTAATCAAGAGAAACCTTGAGTAGCTGTGTTAACAATAAACAAAAATAGACATCAAGATGAGAAAAAGGGAGGATATAATAATGGAGGATGTTTCAGTTCGTCAAAAATTCATTAGAACCATAATGCGTAGCCTCCTAATAACAGTGTCAATTCCCAAGAATGTGGTGCGTTCAAGAGTTGCAGGAATAAAGACGCAGATGTAGAGAATGGACTTGAGGACATGGGGAGGGGGAGAGGTAAGCTGGGATGAAGTGAGGGAGTGGCATGGACTTACATGCTGCCAAATGTAAAATAGATAGCTAGTGGGAAGCAGCTGCATAGGACAGGGAGGAGTGGGATAAGGAGGGTGGGAGGGAGACACAAGAGGGAGGGGATATGGGGATATATGTATATGTATAGCTGACTCACTTTGTTGTAAAGCAGAAACTAACACACCATTGTAAAGCAACTATACTCCAATAAAGTTGTTCAAAAAATAAAAAATTAAAAAATAAATTAATAATTTTTAAAAAAAAAGAGTCACAGGATTTAACTAGGAACATTCAGTGTTCAGACAGAAACAGAATTTGAAGTATTTGATAACACATGTTCTGATTAGGATACTATTTGATATTCTAAGTTGTAATATAAAACACACTATGATTTTAGAAGGACATGTCTTGCAGCATTTGGGGCAACCCTTTTACAAGTCGGGTTTGACCTTCAAGTGCCTAGTAGAGTGTTCTTATAGCAGCATATGATGTCTCCAAAATCCTTTGCAGTGAATTATTAACTTTGGGTTAAACAGAAAGTGTCTTAATTTTCTATTATGCTTTATAGTACTATTTCTGCTAGATGCATACTCTATTTTATCTTTTAATGAGGATCTTACTTACTCCCTAAAGATATAAATTCAAATGAAGTGCTATGGGTTAAAAAGTGTTAGTAATATGATCCAGATGGTCTGACAATTCTATGACTCGGTTTTCTATTTATGTGGTGAGACCTGAGCAGTAACACTATATTGATGCTCTAATTAAGGCTTATACTTAATCACTTAATTTGCCTATATTGGAAACATAATTTTGTTATTTTCTCTAGCTTTTTATCACTGCTGCACTAATTGTACCCAAAAAAGCAAGCCTAACATCTTTATTGATCTATGTAATTAGTACTAAGATCATATTATGGCAAATCTTTCAGAAGTCAGGGTGCATTAGGCATAAAGAACTATTTTTATGTATTGCTATTTTAAGCAATTAGCTTCATGACCACCGCGATATTTCCCCACAGTATACCAAATATAAACTGACACAAATAATTTATAACCTGTTTTGGAAGAGATTTAAATAGTTACAGGGTGTGTCTATAATTTTCAAGAAATATTAAAAATTCAAATGGTACAGAGTGTGTAAAAAGTCCTCCCACCCACCACCTAAATGCCCTTTATTTTTTTTATTGGAGTATAGTTGCTTTAAAATATTGTGTTAGTTTATATTGTACAGCAAAGTGAATCAGCTATATGTATACATATATACCCTCTTTTTGGGATTTCCTTCTCATTTAGGTCACCACAGAGCATGGAGTAGAGTTCCCTGTGCTATACAGTAGGTTCTCATTAGTTATCTATTTTATACATACTATCAATTGTGTATATATGTCAATCCCAATCTCCCAATTCATCTCACCCCCCCTGTCCCCCTTGGTATCCATATGTTTGTTCTCTGTGTCTGTGTCTCTATTTCTGCTTTATAAATAAGATTGTCTATGCCAATTTTTTTCAGATTCCACATATATGCATTAATATACGATATTTGTTTTCCTCTTTCTGACTTACTTCACTCTGTATGACAGTCTCTATGTCCATCCATGTCTCTACAAATGAACCAATTTCATTCCTTTTTGTGGCTGAGTAATATTCCATTGTATATATGTACCACATCTTCTTTATTCATTCCTTTGCTGATGGACATTTTGGTTGTTTCCATGTCCTGGCTATTGTAAATAGTACTGAAATGAACATTGGGGTGCATGTGTCTTTTTGAATTATGGTTTTCTCTGGGTATATGCCCAGTAGTGGGATTGCTGTGTCATATGGTAGTTCTATTTTTATTTTTTTAAGGAATCTCCATACTGGTCTCCATAGTGGCTGTATCAAGTTATATTCTCACCAACAATGCACGAGGGTTCCCTTTTCTCCACACCCTCTAAAATTTTTGTAATCAAAATAAAGGAAAAAACAAAAGATTGCTTTAGTAAATTATAGCAAGCACTCTAATAGTACATTATGCAACCATTTAAAAGGGAATTTAAAATGCTATGTAGAAATAATAAAAATGTTTATGATATGATTTTATGTATAAAAATGCTGAATTAGAAAATGTGTCATAACTATAAATACAAATGTTAAATACAAAGCTTAGAAAGCAACTTGCAAAAAGATGAAAAGTTGTGATTGAGTACTGGGATTAGAGGTGACTTACTTTAATATCTTCTTCAACATTGGTAATGATGTCAATTAAAAGGAAAAAGTTAAAAAATATATTACAGTAATGGCAGTAGTAAATTATATTACAGATCCATGTCTGCAATGTTTAAGTAACAATAATAACAGCGATTTTTTTCTTTCAGCTTTTGATAAAGAACCATGACATGTCCAATATATATGCCCTCAAGTGATTTAGAAAGCAATAACGTACAGCAGTAATTAAAAGACCATAAAGTACAGCCTTCCAAACAAACAAGTGCCAGTCTTTTATTAGGGAGTTTTGTAAAGAGTTTAAAGGTCTTTGGATCATTATCACAAATGCCAGTCCAGGTTGAATCAGCATGTAAATGAGATTGTGAATCTCTGTAGGATGTTCAGTACACTGATGCCTATCACAGGCTTAAATATTAGAGAGTTTTAAATAGAAACTGATGACCCTCATATATCACTGGAAGTAATTTCAAGCCCTTTGCAAAAATAAGATAAAACTTCATTTGATGAAGTTATCAAGCAGCAGAGCATAGTTAAAACTCATTGGCCTGCTCAATCATAGGAAAGTAACAATTTCTGTAATTTACTATAAGAAGAATTTTTGCCTAATTCAAATGTTTTCAGATAGTTTCAAAGGCTCTAATGAAAGTGAAACTCCATCTTATATAAGATTATTCCTTCCATATATTTTCTTGATCCCTCAGTGTAATTTTAGAGGTCAAATCACCAACTTGGGAGGTTTCCATATAATGAGAAACGGATCCAATGGGTAGAGAAAGTGGCTATTTACATGGAGTTATTTCCACAGGTAAATGGGATTTCTTGGAAATTGTTTAAATTAGTAAAAATAAACCAGTAGGAAATTGGGGAGCAGTGATTAGCTTAGGTTGACTCTATCAAAAAAGCTATTTGATTATATGGCTGTCTTACAAATAATCTATTAAAGTTAATAGTATATTAGAAAAATATGTAAAAGTCAAGAATATTTGCTCTATAAGTAAAAGTATTTAATGATCAGGTACCTACAGATGAAAATGACAAAACTCAATTTTAGCTAATGTTAAATGAAAAGGGATTATTTGAAATATAATGGAAATAATTGATGAGATACACAGATTCAAACACATCCATCTGCTATCTATAAATGGAAAAGTGAAGTTTTTCTACCTTAATTAGCAACTAAATTTTATTAAGCACTAGTCATATGTGGTGATGTTTGTGGGTTTTTTTCAAGTGTTGTTTGTTTATTGGGTGTTTCAAGGTGAAACTCCAGTGTTTTCATGTTATTTTTTTATTAACAATTACAAGTCAACCAACCTTGTACATTTCTGTGTGATGTAAAAAAAAAAAGCATTTGAAACTGTCTTTAAATTTATGTATTAACCTCTTTCTAGGAGCTCTGCATTATAAGCTAGTTCAAAAAGAGAGTCAGAAATCTACACTCATTATAATTCATAACCTAATGAAAAATGAAAGAAAACTGAAGGAAATTTTAGCTTACTGAACACAAGAAAACATCCTACATAGAGAAAAGAAAGATGCATTCTAGTAATTTTGCACTTAAGCATAACATTGATAATCACTCTTTGATATCAACATAAATTGGTGCACTCTTTGATAGAAGAAACTATATGGCATTTAATTTTCTTAATTTCTACAGTGGTAGTAGCAGCTTAAGTCTTATGTTCACTCTTGCTCTAAATCACTTATTTAAAATAGCCAACCATCGATTTGACTTTGCTTTTAACTCTAAAGTTATTTGATTCAATACTAATTTACCCTGGAAACACATTTTTCACTCTGATTCTATTCCTCTAGATGTTCTTCTGAAAAAAAATATCATTTCCTTTATGAGACAAAAATGTATTTTAGATCTAGTTTATTTCTCAATTTTTGAAAATTAATGAGAATTATAAATAAATGCAATCTAAATGTAAGCTGCAAAAAAGCAAATGGGTTTCTCTCTCTGTTAAAGGTTTTAAAACAAGTTTTCTTATCTTTTCTTTTTCTTTCTCTCTCCTCCCTCCCTCCTTCTTTTCTCATTTTTTCTTATTTTTTCTTTATTCTTTCTTCCTTCCTGCAAGCCTAAACAATCTCTCTGCATCTTGACTAAATAGATGAAATTGATTAGTTAGTTATTTCTCTAAAGAGCAACATTTTTATATAGGTTAACCACAAAGTGTACTCAACTTATTCTAAAGATCTTAGTTTTACTTATTTATGTACGAAAATCCCTTAAAAGGAGACAAGACAATTATTTGAGACAAACACAATTATTCGGTAAAAACTGATATGCAAGTAAAATTGATTTTCAAAATTGGGAAATAATTTGTAGATTTATTGATAAATAACTGAGGATTTGTTAGTGTAAGTTTGAGATGATGAGCTTAATGACAGGCAAACATCCATTGATTCCAACCAATCATTTGGGATTTTTACCAAATATTGATAAAGTAAAAATTTAGATTTCTGAATTATCTGGATTGTCTTGTCAAATAATGCATGCATATAATTCCACACCTTTTATTCATTTAATGTTATCTGTTCTAAGGAAAGTTTATTCTACCTATGTTAACATACTTTTCTTAAATAAAGCATGTTGTTCTTTGTGAAACATAACAGAAGAATAGAAGATATGTCATCCATTTAAACTGGGAATATATTAAAATATTGATATATATCATTGGGTAATTCAGAGATCTGAAAGGATAGATGTTTTTAATTCAGTTCCGTTCAAATATTTCAAGAGAAAGTATAGCTTTGGTGACAAGCGTAGATTGCTAGATTATTGTTCCTTAATAACTATGACTTCAAACTTTAAAAAAAAAAATCTTCAAATAAAACAAAATTTCACAACTGATTAACAAAGACTCACACTTCAGAGTACCTGAAATGCTCACAGTATCCATCAATAGTTTTATTTTACCATTGATCAAAAGCTCTTCATTGTAGCCAACTAGCTACTTACAAGGCTGCTAAGAAAAAAGACAATTATTATTTAATTCCCTTTTTTAAGGTTTACCCTTCAAAATTTTGACTAACCACATAGAAGTCTTATCTAATGTATATTAATTTAGGCTAATTTATATTTTATATATTTATATATAAAAATAAGTAAAATTATGTAGCTAAGGTAAGTAGCTAAGAGTGATTCCCTGTGAAATTCATACTGAAATTATTTAAAGCCCTTTCTAATTAAGCATGACTTTTGGTTGTAAAGTACCATTCAGCTGCAACTTGTAATATATCATCAAAAGTAATTTGTCAATCTCTACAATAAAACTACCTGCTTATGCAATTTGGCAAAAGCCCTTTCCAAGAAATAGTAGAAATCCTGAGCACTCACAAGATGGCAGTAGTGTAACATTAATGTTAATAATGTCTATTATTCATAAAAGAAAGGAAACAAAACCTTGAGTCTCCAAATAGAGAAAATACCTTAAAACACTAATCATGGGAGTCAGGTCTAAATATAGAAAACAATCAGAAAAGTAGATGAATTTGACATAAATATATTAAGCCTCAGGCAGGCAGCTTAAATGAAATGATTCTTCCTTGCACCAATTTATTTTTTGCTGATTTGTTTTTTCATAAGGAGGTGATACAAAAGAAGGCTGCTCCTTAACCTTTCCTCTCTCATGTAAGGTGGTGGAAGAGAGTAATTTCATGAATCTCTTTCACAATTTAGTTTTACAATTCCAACAACCACAGTAAAACTCTATATGGAACAAAAACATACTTTGTTTTCAAATTTTGATAGAATGTAAGAACAAGTGAAAGCACACAGCACAGTTGCTGGTGTCAGATAGACACATGTAGAAATAGTGGCTTCCTCACTTTTGGTGTGTTACTTAAATTCTCTAAGCCTTAGTTTCCACGGCCATAATATGGAAGTAATAGGTCCTACCTTTCAGGACAACCTTAACAAATGACACATAGCTATTATTATTGTCATAACGTAGCCATAACTCTTGATGTAAACTTCCAGAATATACTCAAATGATGCATTTTCTATCAGCTTCAAGAATTTTCAGCAAAGATGATTGTATTTCCATGTCCCTTTGTGGCAAAATTAACTGCATTTTTTCCCTGGGACGATCCCACTGTTTGTGTGATTACCATTCCTTCAATTTATTCCTTTATTCTATCTTAATTATTTGTCTAGTCCTGTAGATTCCAGTGTGTTGTTATTATAGAGCCTTCTCAGATTGCCTCTTAATCAGTTCTTTACTATTTATCTGCACTTATCTTTCCATTACTGTTGACCGTTTTTTACTCTAAGCAACACTGTTGACTTCCTTTCTCTTTTTCCATTACATTCAGTCAACCTTAGAGCTTTTGAGAAAAAAAAAAAAATAAGCCTCTATTTTGTTGTCTGTTTTATTACCAAATTGTCCTAATTCACATATATGTCCAGATTGCTGCTAAATATTAAGGAAATAACTTTGTGTACTCTTGTTCTGTTAGACATACTCATGTAAAATAGATAATGTATTGTGTAATTCTGGGCTTAGAAGTATAGTTTTCCATTTGGTTGTTGGATAAAATCCTAAATATGGTTTAATATCACTAATTGAAATATATTGATAACACGCAAAATCACACATATAAAAATAATTCATCTCGAGGAATTATCATAAAATAAACACACCTGTGTAACCACTGCTAATGTCAAGAAATAAAAATATACCTCACAAGCATGTTTCATGCTTTATCCAATTATTATACCTTCACTCCTCCCTAAAAGTAATCACTACTGATTTCTAAAGCTATAGATTTGTTTTGCCTGTTTTGGAACTTCATATGAATGGAATCATACATTTGATTAAGTTTTTATATTTGGCTCTTTTTAGTTAACATTATGTTAACATATGTGATTCATCTTGACTTTTGTATAGCTAAAGTCCATTCCATTCCATTGGTGTAAACCAGTGTGTTAAATGAAGAAACAAAAATATACGTACCCTCTCTACGGAAATTTAGGTTGTTTCAAGTTTGGAGCTATTATGAATAATGCTGCTATGAACAATTTTTTTTTTTTGTGGTACGCGGGCCTCTCACTGTTGTGACCTCTCCCGTTGCGGAGCACAGGCTCCGGACGCGCAGGCTCAGTGGCCATGGCTCACGGGCCCAGCGGCTCTGCGGCATGTGGGATCTTGCCGGTCCAGGGCACGAACCCGTGTCCCCTGCATCGGCAGGCGGACTCTCAACCACTGCGCCACCAGGGAAGCCCCGTGAACAATTTTTTAATTACTTTTGAGAATTAGTGTGTGTTCACCTAGAGGTGAAATTCCTATATCCACAGCATATTGCATTGCCGCCAGCCACGGCGGGTCCTCAAAGTGCAGCAACAATCGACGAGAGGGGTTAGGGAACGGAAAGCACCAAGGTATGGGATCAGAAGGGCACAAACAACTGATGGTTGCAAGGCAAATTTATTAAGAAAGCATAGTCATATATGTATACCCCTAAAGCAGGGACTTTGCACAGTCATTGTGCCCTGAGGCAGAAACTTTGCATAAACATTGTTCTATAGAACTGGTTTATCATCTCGGCTCAGTCGCCACCATATCTGCATCAGCGGGTCTATTGCTTGTTCCACAAAGGCACCAACTTCCCCTCCAGGGCTGCTTTTCCTAGCTTTAGGGAACAACCAGGGACTCCCATTATCTGGGCAGTTTCCTGGAACGATCTGGCCAAAGGCCATCTCCTTTTTTACGTTCATACCATAAAGTCCAGGATGCATACCAAGGAGAGTACAATCGGGCCCTGAGGCTTAGGAGGGTCTTAATGGCGCATTCCTCAGAGGGCAATGCTCGCCACATTTCCCCCTCTTTTATTTTTTAAAGCTTGATAATGCAATTTCAACCCATACACATCCTGACGAAGAGTATTCCTGTATTGCTTGTATTTCCGCATTCAGCTTTTGTATGTCCAAACTAATATGTCCATCAGTCCACACACTCAAAATGTGCATTTTTACCTTGTCCCAATCCCAATCAGTTTCATTATAAGCGTGTTGAGTCACACAAATCCAAGGATATTTAGCATGGCAAATCAAACGCATTTTCAATTTTAAAGCCATAATCTGGTCTCCTAAACCTATGAGAACATTTTTCAACTCATCAACTTCAGTTTTCAGCTGAGTATCAATATGACTTTGTAACGCTGATGCAATACTGGTATTTTTAGACAATTGATTAACATGATGTGCTTGTTGTACAGTTTTACTTAGTGCTAAACCAGCGGTAGCGGCTGTGGCTGTTAAAGCGGCTAAGGCTAATATGCTACATATTATTATTATTATTATATTATTCCAATTATTCCAATGAATCGTTTAGGTCTTTTTAAAGCTTCAGATAATTCTAGCCAAGCTTGCATGCTAGTACTATGATACCATGGTTCAGAAATATTTACAGGCAGCATTACATAGGAAGGTTGTTTTAACACCATAACAGAAAAAGTTCCTTTCATAGGCAGAATGCAAGTACTAAAAATACAATTCTGACAAGTTATATTATATCCTATGGAACCAGAAGTAAACTCGATCTGTAAATCTCCTATTAGCAAGGCATTTGGGGGTGCAACACAAGTAATAACCGGTTGATAAGAATAAGACAATGCAAACTTCCAAAAATCCCAATGCTTATAAAAAACCAAACTATTATTAGTAACAGGAACTGAAGAAATTAAAATGGTACCATTATTATAATTTAAGGTGCACCAGATTTGAGAATTACTCCATGTATCATTACATACTGCAAAATCAGATTGGGGAAAATCAGAAGGAAAAAAGGAGGGAAACTTCAAACTTGTAACAGCTTTAACTACCTTTAAACTATGGCCGGCCAGTAAAGTCCCTTGTCCTCCTACATATACTTCAACACACAAATAGTATCCTGTATCAGACATCTGAAGCTGATCAATAAAAATAGAATGATCTAAGGGATCACTAACCTTAAGTCTGGAAATACGACCTTGAAAATGAACAGGCTTATGATCTTTATACCAAAACACATCAGTAGTCAAATCCCCACGTTTAGAAACAGTTTGTTTACAAGGAAGAAGTACAGATGATCCTACTTTCTTATATTCAGAATTAATCTTGGAATAAAATTGCAATTGTATAGTTGTTTCATAAGCCATCGCATGTTCCAAAGCTACAGCTTTAACACATCCTGACTCTATATTCAAAGGGCTTAAACAAACAGGAAAAGAATTAAACCAACTAGTGTAATTTATGGACATATTCATGATGGGAAGATTCCCCATTACTCTCCCAAAAGTAGAATCATTATAAAACACAGGAAAATCAGCCTCTGCCCAAGTAACTGGTTGTAATAAAGGTGGATCAGGTATGTAGGCCCAATAAGAAAGGCCTTCAACTGGTGGAGCTCCAAGCACTGCAATCA
>NC_041220.1:41180776-41186545 GCF_002837175.3 Physeter macrocephalus | reverse complement strand
CACCACACATCGGTAGTGAAATCCCCTCGTTTAGAAACTGTTTGTTTACAAGGAAGAACTACCGATGATCCTATCTTTTTGTAAATAGAAAGAGCAACTTCGGAATGCAATTTCGATGATGTAGTTGTTTCAAAAGCCATTGTATGTTCCAAAGCTATAGCTTTAATGCATCCGGATTCTATATTTAGAGGGCTTAAGCAAACAGGAAAAGAGTTAAACCAATTAGTGTAATTTATAGACATATTCATGATGGGAAGATTCCCCATTACTCTCCCAAAAGTAGAGTCATTATAAAATACTGGAAAATCAGCCTCTGCCCATGTAACCGGTTGCAGCAAAGGTGGATCAGGTACGTAGGCCCAATAAGAAAGACCTTCAACTGGTGGCGCTCCAAGAACTGCAATCATAGCCAAAAATAATGTTAAGTGGGGTACTGGGTGCTGGCCCTTCTTCCATCAACCGCCGTGCCTGAAAAACTAAAACATTGTAAGTGAGACCAAGTTATTTGTTCATTTCCTGCCTCCTGTATCAGGCGCCTCCTCTGCCTTCGATTCCGTCTCATCCTGCGAGGTATTCGTGGGGCTCGAGGGACACTCACTGGTCGACTGAGGCGGAGACGCCGCATCCTTCGGGTCAGATTGGCCATTGTGGGAAGCATGATAATGTCGTACCAATCATTCAGGGAGCCAACGGGGAGCTTCAGAATCCTTTGGAAAAACACAAACATAACCTCGACCCCACATCAACACAGGATCAGGACCTTTCCATTCATTGTTTGATGAATCACGCCATTTAACCTCAGCATAATTTCGTAGGGTAGAGGAAAAAAGGCGTTCATAGGGAGTTTGACCAAATCTGTTCACCGTTAAAAAATTTAAAATAAATACTGCATGCCATAACATATTCTGTGGAGTCCTATTATACTCCCCCTTTTTTATTTTTTGTAATACAAGTTTTAATTGTTGATTCATGCGCTCAATTATACCTTGTCCTTTTGGGTTATATGGAATTCCAGTTATATGATGGATAGAAAAAATAGAACAAAAGCGAGCAAAACTAGCACTAGTATATCCTGGGGCATTATCTGTTTTCAATTGTTTTGGAATACCCATACAGGTAAAACAGTGTAATAAATGTGTAATAACATATTTAGTAGACTCTCCGGCTAGGGGGGTAGCAAAAATAAATCCAGAATAAGTATCAATAGTGACATGAACGTATTGTAATTTTCCAAAAAAGGGGACATGGGTTACATCCATCTGCCAAAGTTGTCCAGGAAGTAAACCTCGAGGATTAACTCCAAAATGGGGAACAGGTAAATGAGTAACACAAGTTCCACAATTTTTAACAATTTGTCTAGCGCTTTCCTTTGAAATTTTAAATTGCTTTTGTAACATACTAGATGATTGATGATGTAAGTGATGCGATTGTTCAGCTTGTTGTACGTTGGTAAGGTAATTCACAGCAAACACTTGTCTAGTAGCAGTATCCGCCAATTGATTACCCTGACTTAAAGGGCCAGGCAAGCCAGAGTGTGAACGAATGTGCAAAACCGCAACGGGATAAGAATGTTGTTGAATATATGACTGTAATAGTATAAAAATATTAAACAATTGTAAATCATTAGTATGACTGATTGTAGCTGTTTCTATATTCCTTAAAACTGTCATTAAATAATGACTATCAGTATAAAGATTAAAAGATTCTGAGGTAAATGTTCTAAAGGCTAAAACAATAGCATATAATTTTATTCTTTGTGCAGAGGTAAATGACGTTTTTTTCCTTTATTACCACATCATTAGACACAAGTGCTGCTATACCATTAGCAGAGCCATCAGTGAATACATTCCGAGCTCCAGGGATTGGCTTGGAGGTAATGATTTTAGGATAAATAAAAGAATGCTGTAGGGCAAAATGTACCAGTTTATCAGATGGGTAATGATTATCAACTTTCCCAGGATAATCGCAAAAGGCGAGTCCCCAGTGATTGGAGGTAAACAATAACCAGGAATGTTGCTGAGCAGTATAAGGTATTGTAATGTTGGCTGGCTCTGATCCCATTAACTGAATAGCCCTTTTACGACCCATTTGTATTAATTGTGCAACTAATTCATAATATGGAGTTATTACTTTAGAAGAAGTATTTTTCATATGAACCCATTCTAGCACTCCATATTCTTGCCAAAATAATGCAGTAGGCACATGAGGTGTAGGACAAACAATAAAAGAAACTGGTAAATGATAATCTACCCGAGTTAATTGCGCAGCTTGAATTGCTTGATTAACAATAGCAAGGGCCTTTTGTGCTGGCTCAGTCAAAACTCGAGGGGAATTAGGATTGGAATCCCCTTTTAAAATATCAAAAAGTGGTTGTAATTGAAATGTGGTTAGTTTTAAACTGTGGCGAAGCCAATTAATATCCCCTAACAATTTTTGAAAATCATTTACTAGAATGTCATCCATATAATGAATTAAATATAAAGAAGGAAACTTTATCCTTATAGGCTTAAGTGCTCGAGCTACAAACTGTTGGCATAAGGTTGGACTATTGGCCATAACTTGAGGG
Source organism: Physeter macrocephalus (assembly GCF_002837175.3). Classification (NCBI taxonomy): domain Eukaryota; kingdom Metazoa; phylum Chordata; class Mammalia; order Artiodactyla; family Physeteridae; genus Physeter; species Physeter macrocephalus. The sequence goes on along the minus strand of NC_041220.1, from coordinate 41,183,979 downwards.
AGCATTTTCCATTGATAATGCATCATGGGTTCCCGAAAATTCAAAGCAGGCAAGCTAAAAGCAAATCGCTCTTTATCCTTGGGAAATAATGGGATAGTAAAAAAGCAATCTTTTAAGTCTATTACTATTAAAGAAAATCCACGAGGTATAGCACTAGGAGAAGGCAAACCCGGTTGTAATGGCCCCATAACAAGCATGGTTTGATTTACTGATCTTAAGTCTTGAAGAAGACGATATTTGCCAGATTTCTTCTTTATGACAAATATAGGAGTATTCCAAGGGCTATTGGACACTTCTAGTCTACCTAATTTAACTTGTTCTTGAACTAATTCATGTGCAGCAATAAGTTTCTCCTTAGTTAGGGGCCATTGGTCCACCCATACTGGGTCATCACTTAACCAAGTGATCGGATCTGCATGGAGTGGAGGAGAATCCAAGGCCCCTAAGAAAAACCCAAACCTTTTCTAGACGACTTTGGAATTGCAGCAAGTGGGTTTCTAATACCCTGTTGATTTTTTCCCAATCCTAATCTGGGATCAAATCCCTGGTTCAATAATATATGATTAACTGCTGAATTAGAACTTATTAATAAGACTCCCATTTTTTCTAACACATCTCTGCCCCACAAGTTAATAGGCAAATGTGGTAAAACATATGGTTTAAACATTCCATTATTACCTTCAGAATCTTGCCAATGCAGCAATTGTGCACTTTGTTGCGGAGAATGGGACTGACCAATACCCTGTAAATGAGTAACTGTAGAATGAGTAGGCCATTGTTGCGGCCAGTGCATCCAAGAAATAACAGAGACGTCAGCTCCAGTATCGATTAATCCAGTAAATATTTTTCCATTGATCTTTAATTCAAGCTGAGGCCGTTCCTTTATAACTTGTTGAACCCAAAAAATAGCATCAGAGGAGCCATAAGCATAAGTACCTCTCTTTTGATGTTGCAAAACCTGCCCTTCGGGAATATATGGCACAAGCAAAATTTGAGCTAAACGTGTACCTGCTTCAATCATAATCGGAGATTTTTGAGACTGTACCATAATTTTGATCTCTCCCTCATAGTCCTCATCAATTAATCCAGGCAATATAGTTAAGCCCTTTAGGGTTATGTTGCTTCTCCCTAGTATAATGCCAGCTGTTCCCTTAGGAAGGAGCCCATAAACTCCTGTATTTATTATTTGGGGTCCCGTATCAGGAGTTAATAAGAGGTTGGAGGAGGCACAGAGGTCCAATCCGGCACTCCCTGCTGTAGCCCGCTGTAAGGCAGAGATGGGGAATTTATTGTTGATCCCGTCATTGAATTCTTCTGAACCGATTGTGGGGGTATTACTGACATTGCCCCTATTGTTTGTTGGGGCCGAGGCTGGCCCCGAAGGAAGTTTCCCGACAAAGGAGTCCCATCTCTATGGGTTTGGGATCTACATTCCTTCGCCCAATGTCGGCCTCGTTGACATCGAGGGCAAATTCCCATAGGTTTAGTTGGGTTATTATTATTTTCTGGTTTCACCGCTCCAGGTTCTGATATAGCCTGGCGGCATACTCGGGCAAAATGACCTGGCTTGCCGCATTTAAAGCATGTTTGCGCCTTTTTAGTTTGGGGACCAAATCCAGCTTTAGTGAGAGCGGCAGCAATGGCAGCTCCCTGTAAATATGATGGGCCAATATCAGCACAAACTCTAATGTAGTCTTCCAAAGTTCCTTTTTTCTTCCAAGGACGAATAGCTGCTTGACAAGTACTGTTTGCATTCTCATAAGCTAATTGTTTCACTATAATTGTACCAGATGGGCCATCAGCAATAATACGACTAACAGCTTGTAGTAGTCTATCAACAAAATCAGCATAAGGTTCATCAGCCCCCTGACGTATCTTAGAAAGATCTTCCGTTCGACTAGAAGCGGGAAGCTTTTTCCAGGCTATAAGAGCAATGTGATTAATTTGGACATAGGCTACAAAAGGAAAAGCTAACTGATCCTGTAATGCAAGATATTGTCCTTCACCTACTAACATTTCATAAGTAACTGGCAAATTATGAGCCCCGTTGCGATCAGCCTGCTCGGCAGCCTTTTCATAATAATCTGACTTCCACAGCAAATAATCCCCTCCATTCAAACAAGCACGAGCTATCGACTTCCAATCAGCAGGGGGCAATGCTTCAGCAGCAATGGTGTCAAGCATAGTTACAGTAAATGGTGCAATGGGCCCGTACTGGGCACAGGCAGATTTCAAGTCCTTAAGTATCTTAAAAGATAAGGGCTGATACTCTCGAAGATTTTGTTGGGGATTCTGGGGATCCGGCCGTTCGACCACAGGGCAACAAAATAAAGGATCCTCGCCCCTAGATAATGCCCCTCTAACAGCCTGCTGTAAGGGGCTCAGTTTTAAAGGAGCAGAGGAAGATAAAGTTAAATTTTTAACAGACTGTTCCACCTGAGCCAGAATATGTTCATCGGGGTATTTTTCAGCCTCATATTTAGCTTCCGCATCAGCCAAATCGAAAGAGACGTCCTCATCAGAGGAGGTTTCAAGAGCCATTTTAGCCATCAAGGGGGGAGCAGTCGGGACCGAAGGGGAAATATCACACAAGTTAGGTACTGAATCATATATGGGCTCGAAAGTCTTTAATCAAATTCCATAGACTAAACGTAATAACGGGTACCCCACCCGGTCCATTTTTATCGTAATGCCTTTTTAGATCCTCTCCAACCCTCTTCCATATAGCGGCATCCACAGAGCCCCCTTCTGGAAACCAAGGAGAGACTTCATAAACATGTTGTAGAAAAGAAACAACTTGAGAAGCGGTCACAGTAGTGCCGCGAGCTTTTAACATCGAAAGTAAAACTTGAGCGAACAATTGTCGCTCCTTAGATCCTTTTTGTCCCATATTCTTTTACTTCTGACTATTGCCCCGAGTTACTATCAATTTTACTATGTGGCCACACTTTCACTCTTAACTCCGGGGATTCACCTACCGAGATTCAGATGTCCCTCTCCTCAGGTCCCTGTTTGGGCGCCTCTTGCCGCCAGCCGCGGCGGGTCCTCAAAGTGCAGCAACAATCGACGAGAGGGGGTAGGGAACGGAAAGCACCAAGGTATGGGATCAGAAGGGCACAAACAACTGATGGTTGCAAGGCAAGTTTAATAACAAAGCATAGTCATATATATACCCCTAAAGCAGGGACTTTTCACAGTCATTG
>NC_041220.1:41161599-41180522 GCF_002837175.3 Physeter macrocephalus | reverse complement strand
TTCCTGGAACGATCTGGCCAAAGGCCATCTCCTTTTTTACGTTCATACCATAAAGTCCAGGATGCATACCAAGGAGAGTACAATCGGGCCCTGAGGCTTAGGAGGGTCTTAATGGCGCATTCCTCGGAGGGCAGTGCTCGCCACATTGCATATGTTCAACTTTGTTAGGAATTGTAAGAGTCTTCCAAAGTTGTAATATCAACTTATGTTCTCATAAGCAGTCTGTGAGAATTCAAATTGCCCCACAGATTGTCCATATTTTTAATTTTGGACATCCCTGTGACTATACAGTCTCATCTCAGTATGAGGTTTATTAGAACATTTTTTAAATAAAATGTTTCAAACATTTAGAAAATTGGGAAAAACTACACAGTTAACTCCCACATAGTCACCATACAGATTCTACAATTAGTATTTTACAGTATTGTCTTCAAAACATATTTATCCACCAATCAGTCCCTATAGCCATCCATCAACCAATCTTAAATTTTTATTGTGATTCAAGATAAGTTACAGACCTTAACATACAACCCCTAAATACTTTGGCATGCCTATCTAGAAACTAGAGTTTGTTATTTGCTTATTTTGGGGGGGAGAGAAAATTAAAGTAAATAAAATCCATAAATCTTAAATTTATCAATACTTGAGTTTTGACCAATGCAAGAACTGTGTACGTTGAAATCCTATAAAGATATAGAAGATCACAGTCACTCCAGAAAGTTCCCTCATACCCCTTTCCAGTAATTACCAGTCCTACATCTCCCACAAGAGGTATCTATTTGCCTGTGCTAGAATTTCAAATTAATGTAAAAATCTGTACTTATTTATGTATACAACTTGATGAGTTTGGGGATAAATATATACCGTAAGAACATCACCACTATCAAGGCCATAAACATATCCTTCACTTGCTATAGTTGTCTCCCACCCTCTTTATTACTATTATTTTTAATAGATCTTTATTGGAGTATAATTGCTTCACAATATTGTGTTAGTTTCTGTTGTACAACAAAGTGAATCAGCTATATGTATACATATATCCCTATATCCTCTCTCTCGTGAGCCTCCCTCCCACCCTCCCTATCCCACCCCTCTAAGTCATCGCAAAGCAATATTATTATTATGTGTCTGGTAAGCACTTCTACCTTCTTAGCAAACTTTAAGTATACAACACAGTTTTGTTACCTATAAGCACTATGCTGTATAGATTTCCGTTAGATGTTTATCTTCTATAACTGAATAACCAAATGATAACATGGCATATTGGAAATTGGCAGTTACTGTACTATTATTTTTTACCATACTGGATGGAGCATTGAACATGTTGTGGCTAAGTCTTATTTACCTTGGGATAAAAATATTTCTGTTGTCTATTTTTACCATATGCCTACAGTTTCCAGAAATGATAGCTTAATTAGGAATTGATACTAATAGATGTATACTGATCATCTTGATAAATAAGAAAATATTTTCTACTTGAACTATATTTTTGTATTCCCACCATGGTATGTATTTGTGCCGTACCAATTTTTGAAAAATATGATGGTATAACTACTCTAGTTCATAATTATATTAAAAACTGATAGTTTCAGCCTTGCCCTCAAGTTACAAAAATAACTGGTAGAATAGTGAAAAGTGGGCTATTAGATAGAACAATTTGTAACCAAAAAACATATTTACTAAATCAAATTGTTTTTATTCTCAAATTATTAAAATAGATACGTTTATATAGCTAGAGATTCATTTATCCATTGCTCTCAAACTTGATAATTGAGTTTAAAATGTCTATATTTTAAGCTCTACCAAATGTCTAATTCAATGCTTTATGATAAATCACAAAGCACCTGTAAGATAAAATGTTATCCATAACTATTGCCATATTCTTTCTAAAATCTAATTCACATAAGACTGAATCAAATACAACCAGAGGCGCTGCAGTGACATTAATTGGAAGGCAGCATGGTAGTGAGGCAACAGCTCTGAACTTAAAGTACACTCGATTTCGATTGCAGCACCAGTTCTCTAAACGTCTCTGTGTGTAGATTTGAGAAGCATCACTTAAACTCTCTTATACTCCATCTTTCTGTTAAATGAAAGACCTCAAGTAAATACTTTCTACAGCCACTTAAAAATCTAAGCCATTATGATTTAGTATTCTACATTTCTATAGGATTATTTTTCCATATCTGGTTTTTAGAGCTCCAAAATGAATTTTTTATTCCCTATACTACAATAACAAAAGCAACCAAACATTGTTTATGTCTTTGTAAAATATTTAAGCTCAAACTTGAATAGCCTATTAATGTCTAAAACAAAACCATTTCCCCATTTAACAGAAATCCTGCTGTTAAGGACCCTGTCCATAATTTACATCACCATTATCACAGACTCTGTCATATTAAACCTCAGAAATCATCTCAAGTTTATTTCTCATTTTTAAGTTACCCAAAGTCCTGTTGATTCTTATTCTTTCCATACCAGTTCTTTCTGACAACTTCCATATCTGCTCATGTTTCAAATACTGTATTATGTTGAATCCCATCTCCAGCCATCTTCCAATCCACTCTGTGGATTGTCCAGCTAAATATCACTTATGTAGTTTTAATTTTTTTCATAAAATCCCAAATCTGACATTTTCATTGTTCCTTCCTCAGCTTTCATTTTTTAGATATTGTGTAATCGTGAATAAAACACTCAAAAAAGTTTTCCCTTAATTTTTAATATACAGTAGATATTTAAAATATGCACAGCAGTAAAATAGTAAACACACAAGTATGCAACATTTTACATTAGTTTATGATGCAAATTGCATTGTTTTTATTAATGTGTCATCCTTGGAAATTACCATAACCCCTGCTGGACTTACATTTAAGATGATTGCTTCATGATCACTTTCAGAGTGATCAACTCAGCAGGTTTTTAATAATCTACAAACTTGATAAAATACACTTTCTACAGTTAAGTCTATTGCTTTTAGAATAAAAGGCCAGCTAATATAAATGATTATTTTATTCTAAAAGAACTAGAGTGATTTTTTAACCTTAAAACTCATATTAATAACATATGCTGAATGAGAACTATTTATTTCAACACATGTAAAAAGAAATAAAGTTATGTTAAAAATATCAAATAAGAGTCAATCATTTTCTACATGATGCACCAGGGCTCCATGTTCTGAATGTTCATAGGTATGAATAATTTAAGTGATGGGGATTTTAGATATAACTATATGTACCTACATTATACACATTATAAAGAGTTACTTTTTTTATGCCAATAATTTTTATTTGTAAAAATGACCATACTAATTTCTCAATATGTCACCCCAACAAAGTGATGGTATAGAAAACCCTAGCATTCTTGATCTATTTGCAAATTTTAAATTAATAGCTTCATATTTTAAAAGTACATGTTAACAAATACTTATTGAGAATCTACTATGTGCAGAATAATATGCTAGAAAACATTAGAGGTTGGCAATGTGTTTTTAAGATCTGACACAAGAGTATAATATCCTTACAAAAATTACTTTAAATTGAAACCTTTATACCCATCTCTGCACCTCTAAATTTTTCTATAAATATTGAAAACAGAATTAATTATTCCAGTGATTTTTACAAAGATGAATAGTTTCCAAAATATTTCTTTTTTTTTTTTTTTTTTTTGTGGTACGCGGGCCTTCCTCTGTTGTGGCCTCTCCCGTTGCGGAGCACAGGCTCCGGACGCGCAGGCTCAGCGGCCATGGCTCACGGGCCCAGCCGCTCCGCGGCATGTGGGATCCTCCCAGACCGGGGCGCGAACCCGGTTCCCCTGCATCGGCAGGCGGACGCCCAACCACTGCGCCACCAGGGAGGCCCGCAAAATATTTCTTTTAACCAGCAACTCTTTCTGTAATTTTATAGAAGTTTTATGTGCATTTCATATTTATGTCTTACACAGTCTATTGTCAATGTAAGTGATTGTCATTATTTTAGGATTTAAGTTTTGTTTACATGATTATATTTGAAACCAAAAAGGAACATTTGTTAGGTACTTGCCTATTTAATTATATTAAATTTTCAAAGCTTTGACTCATAAAAGACTCTTAAATATTCTAGTCTTTACTCAACCATTTCAAAAACAAAACATTAACTATGGCAGTAGCTCATATTTTGAGCATCATGAGTAGTTAATTATAATTGCAGCATAAACTCATTTTGACAGAAACTTACTTTTTTCTTGCTTTTTTTTTTTTCACTACATAAAAAAAGGAGGCAGAAAAATTTCAAAACAGGTCTAGAATAGTGAAGAAATAAAACTGCAACACATGCAGGATCTTTTATGGAACAAATCTTGAATTTACAGAATAACAAGGGGTAGAAAGTAGAACGGACCAGATCAAAATTAGGGCTTGCTATTGAATTGTAGAATGTGTGGAATATATTTGAGTTTGTGGGGATAAACCCAAGTAAATTTGAAAGATCTTTCTCTTGTCTTTAATTTTCCAGGTTTAAGTTTCAAGGTTCTAAAAGCACAATGAAGGGAAATGTACTTTGGGAAGCACCAATGTGCTTTTCAACACTTTTCGCAGTGCAATAGCAGCTGGAATTTATGTGCCAGAGAATAAGTTGTGGAGGGAAATAATAAATGTCGATCCTGTAGTGCTTGGGTTTCTGTTGCTTATGAATTTCTCGTCATTTAGTAGGCCCAAAGAGGCTGACAACTTTTTACTTCTCACTCATTTTGGTATTACATTGATACAGTGTTTTTTGTATTCAGAAAATACACACACATGCAGAGTTTTAGGTGTACACATAACATTTATTTAGAACTAAAACAATTTTTTTTTCCTTCATTTGAGTTTGGTACTTCAATGGATAAATACATTTATCCTTTTGAGAAAATGTTATGGGCAACATTTTCTGAAAACTTTTCTTGTTGAAAAATGTTGTTTTTTCTCATGAATTTAACCAGATACAAAAATCTAGGGTCACATTTGGTTTTCCTCAGATTTTATAAATATTTGTGTATTCTTTCTTACCTTTCAATATTGAAAATGAGGTGTCTATTAACATCTATTACTCAGTCCTTTTAGGTAAAAATAAGTTCTCTTTCTCTGAAAGTTTGTATCTAACTCACACAAATTCTTACTGACAGATATATGATTTTAAATATTATTTTTTTTAAAAAATAAGGGCTTTAAAATAATTCTGTGAAAGCTACCTTTGAAACTGAATTTATTCCAAATTTAAAATTTTGATTAATATTTTGTCCTTTCTGTTAGTAATCTTTTAGCAAAAATATACAACTTGACTACTTGTATGATTGCTCCTATTAATGTTTCTATTAATGTAACAAAATTAAGATTTTAGAATAATGATTATGATATTAATATATTCAAGAGAAATACAACACTAAAACGTAATTATGAAATGAAATATGAATTGATCACGTAATCTTTAAGAAGTTAGAATACAATTTTGAATGATAAGGTGAGCACTCTTTTTTCTTTAATTAATGTTTATTGAATGCCAAATGTTACTTTCCAAATACTGTTAAAACTCTGAGGCAATACAGCAAAACATAAAACAACGTTTCTTATCTCAGAATTTAACATCCAGCTGGGAAGAGATAAACAATCACCACTTTAACAACAACACCACCAGCAAAAATATATTTTCAGATAAATAAACAATTGGGAGCAGTCAATGTTTTTCTTGAAGAGGATTTTTATCACCTGTACATAAGCACAGGTGATATTTTGAAGTTATAATTTCTGACACAGTTGAAGTATAATGGAGATTTGCTGCATGGGCAATAAATAAAATATCCTTTAAATGAAAATAAAAATATATTTTATAGATAAAACAATAATATATTAGTTTTTCTTTTATTTCCTTTTATGTTTCACATGTTTTGAGCAAAAAAAAAATCTATTAATTATTTTAGTTAAGAAAGAAACAGAACTAATGTAATTCCTTAAATTATAATCTCATGGCCTTTTGTGCCGTTTATCTACCAACAGCCTCCATAAGAATACACTCTGGTTGGATGTGTTAGTATGATTGCAATGTACAGAAGAAATTTGGGCAGACAGCTCAAAATCCAGGCGATATTAATTTCATTCTAATTTAGTTTCTAATACATGTTTTTAATAGTGTTGTGGGTTACTAAACGTTGAGGATGATGGAATGGCTGAAATACCTCTGCCTATAATGATTTCATGACCTATATTTTTGACAAGGTGATGAATTAAAAAATTAAGTGAAATTATTCTCAATAAAAACCCAATAAATATAGGACAATTTTTGAGTCCACCTTTTATAAAATAACATTTGCATAAATAGATGCATTTTTATTATGGTTTTCATTTAAAAATAAATGTAATGGCCATAATTTAAAGGTAATTATTTTGCAATTGTTAACCTCAATTATTAATTAGATAATAAAAGTTTATTTTACTAAATCTTATGAATTTAATTAATTTAATATCATGTCTATCACTGTCTAATTAGATCTTGAATGTCATTTCATTGGACATGTTTGATATTTACTAAGATATAAAGAGTTTGGATCTGAGACTTGATCAGAAGGACATTGAGATTTCCCACTGCATCACTGTTATCATCCAGATAGCAGTGACAAGAGCATGGCATCAACCACCTGCCTGCAGACAAAATGGGGCCAACTGGCAAATGTACAATATACGCATTTTAAAGTTCATTAGCAAAGAGCTGGCAAGCAGCAGCAATTTTCCCTGATAAAAATCCCTTGATCTTTTTAGAGGAAATGTCTTTTAATTGTATGTAGGAGTTCAAATGGACCACAAACCACTATAGCATATCAAGTCTCTATACAATCTTGCTACAGTTTAAGTGTAGCATTTTCATTACTTCTAATTTAGTTAATTACACTTTACCTACCTAAATTCCCATGGCTGTTTTCATTGGATGGAGCAGTTAATTGCCTTGTTCCAAAGAGACATTATTATGAGCTATTAAACTACTATTGTTCTTAGTTTCATAATGGTTGCTTCCATTCTTATTTTGAATGGATTCCTGTGTCAGGGTCTTAGAAGCCATTAAAGAGAATAGAATATGTATGTTCTAATTCAGTCCTAAAATTTTTAATGTGTGAATTAAGATGTGTACTATTTCTTGAAATAGTATCAATTATTTATCAATTATCATATTTTTTTGTACTAATGTACTGTAATTTCAATTTCTGTATTTTCTCTTAGTTTAAAATGCCAAGTGTATGGTATATATGTGTATGAACAAATTAATAAATAAGCAAGGAATTACATAAAAATGAAAGTTCATTAATAGATTATAATATTGAAATTAAGCAGAATGTATAGCAATTATAATCTGACACAGGTTATATTTATGGTAATTAAGCATAAATAGGATACATTTCATGTAAATGATGATAATTTCACTTTTAAATAAATTTAGAAACAAAGTATATTTGGGGAGGCATGTATAGAAGAGAAAAATTGAACCATTAAAAAAAAATCAGTTCTAAGATCATGCTTAAGACCCCTTAACTCATGCTGATACAGACAAATGGTCTTCTCCACCCTTTTAGGATCTAGTGTGTAGGAACATGGGAACAGGGAGTGCCCAAATTTTGGAAGTCTTGATGACAAATTGATACTCTGCCTCCTTCTCCACAGCCATACCAGAGAGGGGCATCAGCAATTGCTTCCCTTACCACCAATGACTACGCACTATTTAGTGGGTGCCTGGGACTCAGGTTTCTAATAACACAGTCAATAAAAGGGGGGGAGGGGATGACAACTTCAAAAATGAAGAAGATACTATTTTGTTTGTGTTTCTAGCAGCTGCCTTAGTGGGTCTCCCCATACCAGGATAGTAGTGCATTCTTTGCTGTCTCAACTCTAAATGTCATTTTCAATGTCAGCTCCTATGACAAATTTAATAACAATCATTTTTCCTTCCATAGCAGCTCTTTCTCCTATCATATTTTTGCTAATTTCAAATTAATATGGAAACTTTTATCAAAGCATTCAGACAATTAGACATCTCTCTCCCTCCAACCTTCTCTACTACTACTTTTATGAAACCATAAGATCCCCATTGATCTTCCAAGCAGGAAGTGATCATTGTTTTCTCTGACTCCATTGTTGTTTATTTGTATGTTTCATAACATTTGCCAATTTTCTGTCTTGTAAGATTTGTGCAAAAATCTTCTCTCTCTTCCTAGATTGTAAACTGTCACAAGCCAAATACTTCTTCATTTCCTTTCTCCTAATTGTCACTGAATCATGTTAATAAATGGATGATTGAATATCTTTTTCAAATATATTTAAGAGATGATTTAACCATATGCTTCATCCAAACCATCGGCTAATTCTAATGCTGGTATTGGCAATAGGCTGGTTTGTGAAAAGTATGAAACCCTATATGACTATCATCTTTTGGAAATCAAGTTTCTCTTCCCAGGTAACACTGGAATCAGCAATTATCAACATTTTGCAATGTAAAGAAGTTTACTCAAAAAGTGTTATTTTATTAACGGCTTTGTTGGGTAAGTGGGGATAGGTTTGTAGCCAAAATAATTTATGTTAAGACCCAAACTGATAAGTCATTTTAAACCTAACTTTTCCCTAGGGTACTCTGGGATGAATTGTTCTCTTATGTCCCCCTGGGCTATCCTAGGTTAGAATCCTGGGAAACTGACTGAGATGGAGACTATTTTTCAGGAAATATACTAGGGAGTGTTTTCTAAAAAAGAGAAAAAACTGGGCAAAAAGAGAAATTGAACTGCAATTCAGCTCCAACAAAGGGTTCAGCTGATCCAACATCCTACTTGAACTGGGATGTCGCTGTAGACTTGTCCTGAACTGAAGCAAGGAGAAAGAGATTTCGTACTCCTGGTTAGGTTGTTGCAAAGAAAGGCACAGCCTTAAGTGAAGGAGCTCTTTTCAGTGGGAGGCAGTAACCCACAAAAAACTCAGCAGCCAAACCTCTTGGAAGCTGAGGAAAACAGTGCCTAAGGCAGCGAACTGAGGCACACCACAGTATCTACTACATGGGTTCCTCCCCACACACATAAATCTGCTTCCTGTCTCCAGCCTTCACACTTTCCAGATTTTTGAAATCTGGATATACCTGCCTCTCCATCAATTCCACAGGGGGAAGAAAATAAATCCTCTTTTTGTGTTTCATCACACCCGTTCTCACCATGCCGTTCAAGTTGGGAATGGCTTTTATGAAGATGATAAAACTTTATAAAACATCTTTTGTCTAATAACAACCTTGAGCATGGTGCAGATTATAACTAATAAGTTATATTTTCTCTTTAAATATAGAAAATTCTTCACAAACTAAAATTTCATTCATTTAAAAACTCTACTAAGCACAATTTATTCCTTTGAATATACATAACAAACTAACTTAGAAAGATAAAGAATGAATCTTAAACTTGTACTCTTTTTTTGCATTTCATTGAGGGAAAGGAGACTGGGTATTTGAAGATGGTCTCTGGGATGGCAATGAGACTCAGGAAGGTAGGAGTCAATGACTTTTGTATGAGTGACAAAGCCAAAATAATGAATAACAGAAGCTCATTTGTGTGAAAATTATTTTCCTGAATGCCTAAATATTTATTTAGTCTTAAATTAGTTTTTAGCAAATTGAAATTGTACAGGAAAATTATATATTGAACTAGATAATGACTCCCAGTACTAAGCTTGTTCAGACAGTATACATATTTAGCATTTCTACATGAAAGCAGTAAACTAAAGGATGTCACAGATGATTGCCTTTCACAAAATACCAGATGAAGATGGGTCCAAAGATATCAAAACACAAATTTAGGCAGTAGCTTGTCTACATACGTATCCTACTAACATCATAATTTGAAATAAATAATGTCTTTAGTGGTGAGTTAGAGAAGATTCCAATTTGTCAATTCAAAGGGCTGAGCTAAACCACTTCTTGAGAGAAGTTTATTCTTGGTTACCTGCACTGTTTCTGACCATTTCTCTTTTCAAATTTGGTGTGTGTGTGTGTGTTTCCCCAACTCGGGGGCTGATTTAATCCTGAATATTTTAATGTACTACTCAGCACAAATGTGTAATAAGAGGTCTCTTAATTAGGCCGATCTTACTCTTCTGTGGATATACTCAACCTTTCTTTTTCTTTGTGAGACATGGCCTTTTGCTTTCCTATTCCTTGATATCACATTGAACACCCAAGAGTAAATGTTTAGTCCCAACCATCTGGCTCTTACTGCTTAACAAGTAACAAACCACACTTTCCCTTTGATTCTCATTTAAGGTTAGAAATATTAAAAATTTTTGCATATATAGCAATTAATAGAGCATGTTTCAGCTCTTGTCACAATAATATAAATTGTAACAATAAAATACATTCTGAATTTACTTAAAAGCATTACTTATATTTACAGTCCTACATTGGCTCATGTTATAAAATGTATTCCACAACTTCAGAGACAGGGCTAAAAAGAACTATTTTGCTTTATGTACCTATGTGTGTGTATATATATGTGTGAATAGGGTAGCAACTCTTTGCACTACTAATTTCAAAACTATTACATATAGCTATGATTTCCAGGACACAAACAGTGTTTACTCACTTAAGAAATAATTTATTATTAGATATATGTTATCTTGATTCACTTTTTTAACCATCTTAGTATAACCTGGGCATCAAAAGACCTTAATTTAGGGCAAACAAGATTTCATTAATATCACTATCCTAGTTTTGTTTTCCCATTTTTTTCATAGGATCAAATCTTGTCCTCCAAAAAATATGTATTTATCTGTACATATTTCACCGTAAAAAGAGTAATTGTTGCAAACCCCAGAGGGGTCTTAAGTTGCACCTATAAACCCATCTGCTCTGCCCTTAATTGTTTCCTTTCAAACAGTTCCACCATTGCTGCACTCTGTACCTTTGGATGAGATTCTAGTCCCCTGATCTCTCTCTTAACACTACTACTCTTGATGGTCTTTGTTGAGTGACACAGCAGCTGGTGGGTCCTGCCCTGAAATGGTGTATGAATAATTTGAGGGGTAAATTTTAACTGATTTACTACAGTCATACTATTAAAGTTCATGATATTTGAGGCTTCCCACGTACTATGAAATGCAAACACTTCTTTCAGAGTTAACCTCACTGGCAGTTGTGAAGGTGATTGAGGTAGTGTTTCAGTAGCAAGATTGTTTGGGTATTGAAGTGTTGAGTTTATTGAGATAATTATTTTAGTTCTCTCTCTCTCTTTCTCTCTCTCTATCAAAGCAGGGGAAACAGAATTTCTATTGAAAAAATTTTCATATTGGGTACCTCTAGAAAACATTCTTGTGTTCTAGAGAAAAACAATAACACTTGACTTCCTTATACATTATTTCAGTTTAGTATTATATATTTTATTTTTGAATTGTGTGGCTGAGGACTGGTGTATCTTTCCAATATTTAGAGCTGCTTAAGGTTTTCTGATTAACCCTAACTTCTTTCTAATTCTGAATATGCTGTACCCCTCCATGTCTTCATGCATTTGTAAACTTATGTGCATCTTAATATATTGAGTAAATCTAAACAGAGAAGTGTGTAGAAACACAATAAGAGGGAAAAAAATGTAATCACATAATTACAAAAGGCTATTATTATAGCTATACATAGTGTTATAATACTTGTTATATTATAAAACAAGAAAGGTGAATATATCAGATTAACACTGTTTTCCTGCAGAAAACAGTTGGTGGTTCTCCTCTTTTCAGAGGCGAACTAAGTGTAGAGAAAATATGATCAAGTTAAAAGGCAAGTTTTGAATGGATCATTAGAAGGTGATGAAATGTTTCACTTTTAAAAATGAAAATAAAAATGTATAGGGCAGTGCTTGGCTTTTAATTCCACCTCAGCCTAAATCTGCTCACGTACAAACCTGGCTTGTTGATTGAGTTGTTTCATTAACAATATGAAATGAGACACATGAAACACTTGGGAAAACAGTGAGATTTAGAAGCAAAGAGTAAATTCAAAGAGATGATTTGAAGGTTATATGGTAAAAGTTCAGTTTCTCCAACTAATTAGGGCTGCTGGGACTATTATATGTTTATATATTTAGTTTCTAGGTCAAATTAAGTTTAGCGGCTTATTCTTTAACCAAATGAAAAATAAAGTTAATAAATATTTTACAATTATTTTCTCTTGGTAATCTGTCACCATTTATTATTTCCTTTTTCCTTTCTTTTTTTTGGCAAACAGAAAAACAGTGGTTAAAATTAATTTGAACTATTTAATTTGCATATTTTAAATTTCCATATTTAGAAGTTTATTTCATAAATTTTAATATGATATATCACTTAAATGCTGACTGTACGTTTATGATTAAAATCTAATTAAATTAAATTACCAGCCATAAATTCTTTGATATTTAAAAGTCTTTGATCAAGAAAAATATGTTGTAAAAGAACTAAATGCAATATTGTTTTACCTAATAATTTTATATCCAGAGTTGACACCCTAACAGAATTACTGCACTGATTATGATCAGTGAAAGTTATTTTGATTCTACCACATGTCTATGTTACTTTTATGGGAATTGTACTTTCCCAATTTCTAAGTCACTCTATTTCTTTTGTTTTTTAACACTTTTAATTGTGTCAATGAATAGGCATACAAAAAAGGAAAAAAAAGGAAATAAAACATAAATATGCAGGTTAAATTATATTACACTTTACATGAGTGTAAAGTTGTTACTTCTTGGGTTACAATATAAAATATTATCAGAACTCCACTGTCCCTGACAGATCTCAAAACCCACTTTACCTGACAGAGATAATCATTGCTGCCAATCATTTCCTTCAGCCACCTACATATACATTCTTATAAAATGTTGCTTTGGTTTTGCCAATTTGAAACCATCAACTCCAAATGTTGGTAAGGATATGGACCAACAGGATTTCTCATCCATTGCTGGTGGGAATTCAAATGGTACAGATACTTTGAAAGACAGTTTGGCAATTTCTTACAAAATGAAACAAAGTATTACCATATGATTCAGCAATTGAAAACTTAGGTCCACTCAAAAGCCTGCACATGGATGTTTACAGTAGCTTTATTCATAATTGCTGAAACTTGGAAGCAACCAAAATGTCTTCCAGTACATGAACTGATAAACTGTGGTATATCAAGACAATATTATACAGCACTAAAAAGAAATGAGCTATCAATCCATGAAAAGATATGGAGAAATCAAATGCGTATTACTAAGTGAAAGAAGACAACTTGAAAGGCTACAAACTGTATGATTCCAAATCTATGACATTCTGGAAAAGATACAGTTATGGTGACAATGAAAAGATCAGTCACTGATAAGGGTGCAGGTGAAGAGAGAGATGGATAGGCAGACCGTGGAAGATTTTAAGGCAGTAAAGATACTCTGTATGATATTTTAATTACGATATGTCATTATACATTTGTCCAAATCCATAGAATTTACAACACCAATAGTGAACCCTAAGGTAAACTACGGACTTTGGATGACTATGATGTGTCAATGTAGGCTCATCCTTGGTGTAAAAAAAAAAAAAAAATTCTGGTAAGTGATGTTGATAATGGGGGAGGCGAGGCATGTGTGAGGGCAGAGAGTAAATGGGAAATCTTTGTAACGTCCTCTCAATTTGGCTATGAATCTGAAACTGCTCCTGAAAAGTAAAGTTTTTAAAAAATACATTGTTAGACAAAATATAATTTATGATCTTTATTGTAGTGTATATTGAGGATTAATTTGGAAAAATAATATAGTCATGAACAAAAATAAATGAGGAAATATACTTACTCAGATATATAAATTCTAAAATCACTAAAACAAAGACAGGATATAAATGAAAATATTCATTTATTTCCGGAGTTATCTAGACAACAATCTGCTAAAAGAGTTGAGGCTTCTTAAGTAACCCAGAGCATCTATTTTATAAATTAATCTTCAAACAATTTATTTCACTCATGTTGAACAAAATGATAAAATTTAAGCAACTGGATCCTGTTTTCTAAACAAACAGTTCAGTCATTTTTATTTTAGAAATTTAGCTCATACTGCCACTATAAATTTATCAGTGAAATCAGAGGTATTTTCATGTAGTTAAAATATGCTCATCATGATTTGTATAAATGTTTGCTGCTTCGAATTTTTATTGCTGATGTAGTACAGAAAGAACTCTTGTAAGTAACAAAGAATGCAGTCTCAAGGGAAAAGCACACCATTAGCAGAAAAAAATTTGTCTTAAATTTACAAGGTATTCCATGTATTTTTGAAAGTCCATTGCTAGTTTAAGTTCACTTGCATTTTAAAAAGCTAGATTAGAAATACATCAATCCATTGAATTTAAATCAATTAATTTTGCATCTGATAATTTTTTTTTAATGGCTTATTTTTTGCCTACAGGGATGATCCTAGAATTTCAAAATCTTTCCTTTAATTTTCTTAAATCATATTAATTAAAAATGCAAGGAGGCATTCTCCCAAGTTCTTATTTGTTAAATTATACTAGCAAAAGACATCAATTTTACTACTCTATATTAAGTAATTTTATTTACCTTGTTTGGAAAGTATCTATTATTATTAATGAAATATTATACAAAGTCTCATTTTAACTGCATGACTATGGAGCCACAGTGTAATGCTAATTTAGGCATCAAATACATGTTTTTAAAATGCATAGGGCTTCCCTGGTGGCGCAGTGGTTGCGCGTCCGCCTGCCGATGCAGGGGAACCGGGTTCGCGCCCCGGTCTGGGAGGATCCCACATGCCGCGGAGCGGCTGGGCCCGTGAGCCATGGCCGCTGGGCCTGCGCGTCCGGAGCCTGTGCTCCGCAACGGGAGAGGCCACAACAGAGGGAGGCCCGCATACCACACACAAAAAAAATAAAATAAAATAAAATGCATAGAATTCTGTATTTAAAATAAATATTTTATTTAATAACTTTATAGGAGCAAATGAAGGCTTTTATAGTACAAGGTGAAGGCCTAATAAATCCTTTCAATTATTTATTATCTTAATCTCTTTAACTTTGGAAGAGCAATGTAAATTGAAAGGTATTTTGCTGGTTGCAGAGGGAAAAAGTATAGATACATTTAAGAATGCATCTATTATGTTTGTCCCAAAACATTCATCAGGGTTATTATACTACTAAATATATATGTGACACACTTGTTAGAAATTCAGAAAGTTACTTTGCCATTGGTATTTTTATTGAATTGCTTGTGCTACTTATTGAAATTGCCAAGCCTTGAGCTTTCTGGGGTCTATTTTTATATGTTGCCTTTGCCACCTAAATCAGCCTAGATTCCTTATAATTCATTTTTATGATACTATTTTAATCATATTCAAATTCTAACTGATTTTTGACCTTCTAATTCTTATGCCTGGTTAATTCTTAATCAGTTTCCTCTTTTACCACTCCCAGACTGAGAAGTGGCTTCAGGTAAAGGTGTTTAACTCTGACTTCTGAAAACAAACTCATCATTATTATTTCCAACCACTATTAAGCACTTAGTGTCACTCACAAATCATTTTACTTAATGCTAACTCAACTCTCTTATATAATTTCCATAGTACCCATTCTAAAATACCCCCTTTCACCTAAAGCCTGTATTTCACTCTCACCTTTTCACATTTTCAGACTGATGTCATGTAGTTAAAAATAAGGAAAGAAACAACAAAAAATTTACCAGGCAGGATTCCTCTAAATGTCCCTCTTCTCCTCCTCTTAAGTGTGTCATCTAGATTAGCATTGTTCTCTGCTGCCTCCAAAGAAGAGAGACGCTCATAATTTAGCCTAAAGTGATTATAAAAGCTTCCATAGGAACATAGTACTTGATGAAAACTTCAAATCTTCCAGAATTTGCCAAAGGAGTTAGGAAAAATCATTTAAGCACAGAGGCGTGAGAAAACCTGGAACATTAGAGGAATTGAACAGTATATGTACATAGTGTGTCATTGTGTGTGTGTTAGTGTGTAAGACCAGTGGACTGGGAAAGGAGTGAGGGGGTCACTAACACTGGGGTAGGTAGGGAAGACTAAAGTTGGGGGAGATTTGTGGGAAAATAAGGTAACCTTGGGAGAGAGACTACTCAAGTCTCACTTCAGAAAACTGGAGTATCTTTTAGTGGAAATGGAGAACACATTTTGAAGTTCAGATGTATTTAAGAAGTTAAAATATTTTTTTAATTGACCAGATGTGAGAAGACAGGAACAGAGTACAGTGTAGAATGAACTCCAGTTTTTTTGGTTTAGGTGAATATAAGACAGAGAAAACAAAAGAGGTGTGACTTTTAGGAGAAAGATGATAACCTTGGTGACGGACATAGTGAATTTGCAAAATCTCAAATGGCAAACTAAGGATTGAAAATAACCCTCAAATTTGACTCCACTTTTTCAATTTGCACTTTTTTTTTAGCAGAGCACAGTCTGATTTCTAATCCAACTATTTTACTGAAACCAGAAATGCTCAGAGTAACCAAGAAATCAAATCCAAAAAATAACATAAGCATGTTCATAGTGATGGAAATAACCTAAATATACATTTCTAGGTTTGACAAAAAGTGACAAAGTCACAATATTTACAGAAGGAACATAATAAATACATTTTCAACTTGCTTAATTTACTTACTTAAATTGCTATGTACTAAAGACAGGAAATCATTGCCTATGTTCTTGCCCAAGTTCGGGCAGAGTGTGGTTTTTAAAACGAAGTTAGAACACTTAGAATCTCAAAAATTCAATAGAGAGAATTCTGTGACTACCTGAAACTAAATTTTAACCAGCTTTTCCATCACTTTTTAATGTTAAATTTATATTTTAAGCATAGTTGGAGAGAAGTGTAGGGTTACAACAGCCTGTGTATATTTCATTTAGATAGATTTTTTTAACCTTTCTTACTTGGGAATCCAATCAATACATTAGATCAAATAATTCATATCAGATTTTGTTCACAAACTGTGTTTATAGTTTCATTAAAGGTTTACTGAGCATCAATAGACTTTATTATATGAACTTGATTATATTACATGATCTAGGAGTAAAAGCTGTTTGGGAATGAGCTGGATAGTGTAAAGACAAAAAAATGATATCTTTAAGTGTCTATATGGAATGTTTGAATTCTGCTAAATATATATTTTGAGAGTATTTTTAAATAAAGTGTATTTTTAATAGACAAAAACCTTGAGGAGGAGAAATATGATTTTAAACTTGGGTTATGTGTTGTTATATTTCTTTTAAAGAATTTTTTTGATGTGGGCCATTTTTAAACTTTTTATTGAATTTGCTACAATATTGCTTCTGTTTTATGTTTTGGTTTTTTGGCCGCAAGTCATGTGGGAATCTTAGCTCCCCAACCACGGATCAAACCTGCCACCCCAGCATTGAGGGGCAAAGTCTTAACCACTGGACAGCCAGGGAAGTCCCTGTGCTGTTAAATTTTTAATAACAGCAATTTTGTGAGACCTTATTCATAGCCTAAGTTTGGAGTATACATATAAAAAAGATTTTAATCAGTATTCTAAATATAGGATCAAAATAAAGACCATTGTGTCTCAAATATTTTGAAACTGCAAAACCTTTCTACTTTACCTGAATTTGTGACACTAAACATTTCTTGAATAGTTACTATGAAAGATTAGTGAGTGCAAATTAACTGTGTTGTGTAGGATTTTAGAATACTCCCATGATGTAACTAGTACAGAGGGTATTATTAAAAATATGGAATGAGTGACTTGATATGGGATCTTCTAACAATTCAGAAGAGATAACAGAGAATATCAATTCAGATTAACAAATACACAAGTTAAAGCAATATCTAAAAAGAAAATTTGTATTTCTAAATTTCCTTCTTTTTTATTGGTACACCAGAATGAGGAAGCTCAGCGAAGCTTGAAAATAAGATGATCTCTGTCAAAACTAAGAGGTTTATTGCTTTAAGTTTACAAAGCACTTTAACATAAATTATTTCAGGTGATTGTCACACACTTTCTATTTTCTTTATTTTCAATTGTACCCTTATCTCACCAGATTATCTCATTTAAAGAATTAAGATGATTTAGAGAAACTACTAAGAACTTGTCTGTTCACAATTTCAAATTATTTTCAGCTGCTAAAATTAAAAATGGTAAACTGATTCCTATAAAATTATTCTGATATGTATTCTTCATATATGTAATATATATTCTTCAAATTAATATAGATGGACCAGTTATCTAGCATGCTTAATCAATCAAATAATCAACCAAGTCAAATTTAGAAAAGAAAGACTAAAAATACATTTCCAAAAAGAACTGTGGTTTTACTCAACTTAGATTACCTGGCTAATAATCTAAGTCTCTATTTTACTGTTGTTTTTGGTCTTTACATTTCTGATTGGCTCTATGCATAAGACAAACCTACCAGATAACTGTCAATGACCATATACATAATGCTTCTGTAGACTGGCTTCAATATGCTATGCTTCTTTTGCCTGTTTCAGTGGTACTGTATTGGCAAATTGCCTTGAACTCAGGGGCATCAATTTGCATAATAATTTGCATAAAGGGTTTAATCAAAAATAAAATCAATTCTGAAGTCCATTTGCATCTTCATGATAAATTAGAAAAATTACATGGTAAACGCACACCCCAACAATTAGAACTGGCATTTGGTCAGCATTTTTTTCACTTTGTTTTCCCAGAGGATAATTACCATGGCCCAGGATAAGGGAACAGTAGGTTAAGTCCCCAAAAGAGTCATTAAAATCTTAAAAAACTTACAGTTAAACATCACTAACAAATAGAACCAAAATTGCAAAATTATATTCTTAACTTTTCTGTAAATATAATAAATAGCTTTTATTCAAAGATAGATAGTTTAATGCTCTATTTCCAGGAAATTATCTATCTATTTATCTATCTATCATCTAT
>NC_041220.1:41159603-41161080 GCF_002837175.3 Physeter macrocephalus | reverse complement strand
AGTTTCTGCTTTATAACAAAGTGAATCAGTTATACATATACATATGTTCCCATATCTCTTCCCTCTTCGTCTCTCTCCCTCCCACCCTCCCTATCCCACCCCTCTAGGTGGTCACAAATCACCTAGCTGATCTCCCTGTACTATGCGGATACTTCCCACTAGCTATCTACTTTACTTTTGGTAGTGTATATATGTCCATGTCACCCCTATCTATCATCTATGTGGTTATTGCATTCTAGGATATACAAGAAAGAATTTTTTAAATAGTCATTGTCATTAATAGTTTCAAGTTAAAAATATATCAGTAGCAATTAATGATACCTCCCGATTATGAATTAAAATATTAACTGCATAAATTATCCATTATAAAATATCCATTTTCTCAAATTGTACTTACATGTCAAAACTCGGACTTTTATAGAGTATTCTGTTACCTGGTGATAGGACAAATATGTACTACTAAAGATAATCTGAAATCAGTCCATTTTAACATAGCAAAGGAACATGAACTGAGAAATTTCTTATCAGGTAAATGAGATTACCTAATATTCACTTCCTACTTTGTCACATAAAATTTGAAATCCTTCATAAATATCAATATTACATAATTTCTATAATCAGGATATTTTATAATTTCATCTTCCTAGAGTGACTTTCTGCTCTTGATATCTCACTTCTTCACTAGCTCTGTCATTAAACTAATCACTTTTTTTAACATCTTTATTGGAGTATAATTGCTTTACAATGGTGTGTTAATTATGGTTTTCTCAGGGTATATGCCCAGTAGTGGGATTGCTGGGTCGTATAGTAGTTCTATCTGTAGTTTTTTAAGGAACCTCCATACTGTTCTCCATGGTGGCTGTATCAATTTACATTCCCGCCAAGAGTGCAAGAGTGTACCCTTTTCTCCACACCCTCTCCAGCATTTATTGTTTGTAGATATTTTGAAGATGGCCATTCTGACTGGTGTGAGATGATATCTCTTTGTAGTTTTGATTTGCATTTCACTAATGATTAATGATGTTGAGCATTCTTTCAAGTGTTTGTTGGCAATCTGTATATCTTCTTTGGAGAAATGTCTATTTAGGTCTTCTGCCTAATTTTGGATTGGGTTGTTTGTTTTTTGTTATTAGCTGCATAAGCTGCTTGTAAATTTTGGAGATTAATCCTTTGTCAGTTCTCTCATTTGCAACTATTTTCTCCCATTCTGAGGGTTGTCTTTTGGTCTTGTTTATGGTTTCCTTTGCTATGCAAAATCTTTGAAGTTTCATTAGGTACCATTTGTTTATTTTTGTTTTTATTTCCATTTCTCTATGAGGTGGGTCAAAAAGGATCTTGCTGTAATTTATGTCATAGAGTGTTCTGTCTATGTTTTCCACTAAGAGTTTGATAGTGCCTGGCCTTACATTTAGGTCTTTAATCCATTTTGAGTTTATTTTTGTGTATGGTGTTAAGGAGTGTTCTAATTTCATACTTT
>NC_041220.1:41155246-41157785 GCF_002837175.3 Physeter macrocephalus | reverse complement strand
CAACTATTTGTATCATCTTTAATTTCTTTCATCCGTGTCTTATAATTTTCTGCATACAGGTCTTTTGTCTCCTTAGGTAGGTTTATTCCTAGATATTTTATTCTTTTTGTTGCAATGGTAAATTTGAGTGTTTTCTTAATTTCACTTTCAGATTTTTCATCATTAGTGTATAAGAATGCCAGAGATTTCTGTGCATTAATTTTGTATCCTGAGACTTCACCAAATTCATTGATCAGCTCTAGTAGTTTTCTGGTAGCATCTTTAGGATTCTCTATAAATAGTATCATGTCATCTACAAACAGTGACAGCTTTACTTCTTCTTTTCCGATTTGGATTCCTTTTATTTCTCTTTCTTCTCTGATTGCTGTGGCTAAAACTTCCAAAACTATGTTGAATAAGAGTGATGAGAGTGGGAAACCTTGTCTTGTTCCTGATCTTACTGGAAATGGTTTCACTTTTTCACCATTGAGGACGATGTCGGCTGTGGGTTTGTCATACATGGCCTTTATTATGTTGAGGAAAGTTCCCTCTATGCCTACTTTCTGCAGAGTTTTTATCATAAATTGGTGTTGAATTTTGTCGAATGCTTTCTCTGCATCTATTGAGACGATCATATGGTTTTTCTTCTTCAATTTGTTAATATGGTGTATCACGTTGATTGATTTGTGTATATTGAAGAATCCTTGCATTCCTGGAATAAAACCCACTTGATCATGGTGTATGATCTTTTTAGTGTGCTGTTGGAATCTGTTTGCTAGTATTTTGTTGAGGATTTTTGCATCTATTTTCATCAGTGACATTGGCCTGTAGTTTTCTTTCTTTGTGACATCTTTGTCTGGTTTTGGTATCAGGGTGATGGTGGCCTCGTAGAATGAGTTTGGGAGTGTTCCTCCCTCTGTTACCTTTTGGAAGAGTTTGAGAAGGATAGGTGTTAGCTCTTCTCTAAATTTTTGATAGAATCGCCTGTGAAACCATCTGGTGCTGGGCTTTTGTTTGTTTGAAGATTTTTAATCACAGTTTCAATTTCAGTGCTTGTGATTGGTCTGTTCATATTTTCTATTTCTTCTTGGTTCAGTCTCGGCAGGTTGTGCATTTCTAAGAATTTGTCCATTTCTTCCAGGTTGTCCATTTTATTGGCATAGAGTTACTTGTAGTAATTTCTCATGATCCTTTGTATTTCTGCAGTGTCAGTTGTTACCTCTCCTTTTTCATTTCTAATTCTATTGATTTGAGTCTTCTCCCTTTTTTCTTGATGAGTGTGGCTAATTGTTTATCAATTTCGTTTATCTTCTCAAAGAATCAGCTTTTAGTTTTATTTATCTTTGCTATCCTTCCCTTCATTTATTTTTCATTTATTTCTGTTCTGATCTTTATGATTTCTTTCCTTCTGCTAACTTCGGTGATTTTTTTGTTCTTCTTTCTCTAATTGCTTTAGGTACAAGGTTAGGTTGTTTATTTGAGAAGTTTCCTGTTTCTTAAGGTAGTACTGTATTGCTGTAAACTTCCCTCATAGAACTGCTTTTGCTGCATCCCATAGGTTTTGGGTCATCATGTCTCCATTGTCATTTGTTCCTAGGTATTTTTTTTTATTTTGAAGTCTATTTTGTCTGATATGAGAATTGCTACTCCAGCTTTCTTCTGATTTCCATTTGCATGGAATATCTTTTTCCATCCCCTCACTTTCAGTCTGTATGTGTCCCTAGGCCTGAAGTGGGTCTCTTGTAGACAGCATATTTATGGGTCTTGTTTTTGTATCCATTCAGCCAGTCTGTGTCTTTTTGTGGGAGCATTTAATCCACTTACATTTAAGGTAATTATTGATATGTATATTCCTATTCCCATTTTTGTAATTGTTTTGGGTTTGTTATTGTAGGTCTTTTCTTTCTCTTGTGTTTCTTGTCTAGAGAAGTTCCTTTAGCAATTTATCCTGTATGGGACTCTCTGTGCTTCCTGGACTTGATTAACTATTTCCTTTCCCATATTAGGGACGTTTTCAACTATAATCTCTTCAAATATTTTCTCAGTCCCTTTCTTTTTCTCCTCTTCTTCTGGAACCTCTATCATTCGAATGTTGGTGCATTTAATGTTGTCCCAGAGGTCTCTGAGACTGTCCTCAGTTCTTTTCATTCTTTTTTCTTTAACCTGCTCTGCAGTATTTATTTCCACTATTTTGTCACTTATCCATTTTTCTGCCTCAGTTATTATGCTATTGATCCCTTCTAGAATTTTTTTATTTTATTTTAGTTTTTTTGTTTGTTTGTTTGTTTGTTTTTGGTGGTGTGCGGGCCTCTCCGTATTGTGGTTTCTCCCACTGCAGAGCACAGGCTCCAGATGCACTGGCTCAGCGGCCATGGCTCACGGGCCCAGCTGCTCCACAGCATGTGGGATCTTCCTGGACCGGGGCACAAACCTGTGTCCCCTGCATCGGCAGGTGGACTCTCAACCACTGTGCCACCAGGGAAGCCCTAGAGTATTTTTAATTTCATTTATTGTGTTGTTCATCATTGCTTGTTTCCTCTTTAGTTCTTCCAGGTCCTTG
>NC_041220.1:41096185-41155231 GCF_002837175.3 Physeter macrocephalus | reverse complement strand
CTATTTCCTCTTCATTTGTTAGGTCTGGTGGGTTTTTACCTTGCTCCTTCATCTGCTCTGTGTTTTTCTGTCTTTTCATTTTGCTTATCTTACTGTGTTTGGGGTCTCCTTTTCGTAGGCTGCAGGTTTGTAGTTCCTGTTGTTTTTGGTGTCTGTCCCCATTGGCTAAGGTTGGTTCAATGGGTTGTGTAGGTTTCCTGGTGGAGGGGACTAGTGCCTGTGTTCTGGTGGATGTCTGGATATTGTCTTTCTGGTGGGCAGGTCCACGTTTGGTGGTGTGTATTGGGGTGTCTGTGGCCTTATTATGATTTTAGGCAGCCTCTCTGCTAATGGATGGAGCTGTGTTCCTGTCTTGCTAGTTGTTTGGCATGGAGTGTCCAGCACTGTAGCTTGCTGGTCATTTAGTGAAGCTGGGTTTTGGTGTTGAGATGGAGATCTCTGGGAGATTTTCTCCATTTTCTCCATTTGATATTACGTGGAGCTGGGAGGTCTCTTGTGGACCAGTGTCCTGAAGTTGGCTCTCCCACCTCAGTGGCACAGCCCTGACACCTGGCTGGAGCACCAAGAGCCAGTCCTTTTGGGAGGTCTGAGGTCTTCTGCCAGCATTCAGTGGGTGTTCTATAGGAGCAGTTCCACGTGTAGATGTATTTCTGATCTATCTGTGGGGAGGAATGTGATTTCTGCGTCTTACTCTTCCGCCATCTTCTCAAATCTCTCCAGACCAAATAATCATAGGGAAGACTTCAGCCAAACAGAAACATTGCGAATGGAGGGCACGCCTACAGAAACCCTCTGGTAGTTTGGTCAGTGTTTTTAAAGGCCATTCAGTGTGCTAGAAAGCACCCAGCTGCAAAGGTGTGTCTTGTTAGATGCTATGCAGCAAGTGTAGCTAGTTAAGGCTTCACTTTTGATTGACAATGGATTATGCCCCATGGATTAAACACAGTTTTTGCTGATCTAAGCAATTTTACTGATAATTCAGTATATATAGGAAGAATTTTTGATCATTTACTCTATAAAATCACATTCTTAAGAGTAATTTTTAATGTAGCCAACTGTCTGAGCTCATAATTCCCCTGACCAGAAGATGTGTAGTCGATTGGCAAGACAACTATCAGACAGAATAGAATCATATAGACTAGAATAGATAGAATAGAATATCAGATAGAATATAATTAAACTATATGGTTAATGTATGAATACTATTTTAAATCAGTGAATGTGAATACTAAAATATTTTAAATCAGAATTTTGCGGATTAACACCTGTATTATACCTATGGATTTGAATAATAGTAAGCCACCTGTTTAAAAGAATCTAGTAAACAGTGTTTCATGAAATATACTAAATGATGGTCATAATTTCTGGTTAAATTATCTATTTATGATGTACTAAGTGGGATTTTGAATGACTTATTATGTGACATTTTGTATGAAAATAAAACATAAATCAGATTAGATCATGCTATAAAAAATGATGAAGACATTAAAGAATAACAGTTAAAATACTCTGGAGCCAGATGGTTTAGATTTAAATCACAGCTCTACAAAGTACTAGCCAAGTAACCTTGGGAAGTTTAATTACTCTAATTACCCTTTAATTACTTATCCTTATCATCCTCATGTATAAAATGAGAAATAATTAATTTATATATACCTACTTCAAAGGGTTAGTGTGAGAATTAAATGAGTTAATATATCTAAAGCACTTAGAAAATTGCCTGAAATAGATTAAACACTATAAGTGTTTGCTGTGAGGATCATGGCCACTTGTTGTTTAGTGGAAAGAACGCTGGAGTAGGAATCAGGGCCCTAGTTTCCAGGCCTAGTTCTGTCTCTAAATAAGACATAGTTACGAAGCCATATAAAAGCACAGTTTGTATTTTGATTCCCTTGTCTTTAGAGTGAAAGTTTTGAAATAGATTAGTGATTCTCATTCCTGAATATAGTTAGAATTTCTCAGGATTCTTAAAATTAAAACCAAACAGAGCCATGAACATACATAAAATAAAGTAAATCAGAACTCCTGGTCCAGGGTCCAGTCATCATCATCAGTGATTTTAAAAACTCTTCCTTATTCTAAAGAGTATCCAGAATTTTAAACCTAAACTAGGTGATTAATAAGTTCTCTTTTACTTCTAAAATCCCATAATTCTAAGCAGTTTAATTTACCTGTGTTTCTGTCCCTTATAAAATAAGATATGAGTAATGTATATCATATATTTCTCATAGGAATTTGCTGAGGATAAACTAACAGTTATAAAACTAATAATAAAATAATAATAGATTCATTAAGTATTGTTAAGTAGCCTTATATAAATAACAATATTGGTATCACTCCTGTTAAATTCTCTGTTCTGAGGGGAGGTTAGTCATCAATGTAGACTGTAAATGTTAAGTAACCTCCTGTTTTGAGATCTTGCTTTAATACATTTTTAGCAAGCATTTAAACTTTACAAATAAATGTCTGAAAAATATTTCCCATGGAAAGCATGGACAGTATAGCTAGAACAGAGGGCAAAGTGGAGAGCAGGTTCAGAGACATCAAGGAGTACCATTATCAAGTCATTCAGAGCAACATAGCAGAGTTGATTAAAGATAGAGGCTTTGATCAACTTTGCACTAAAGTATATGGAATTCATTAGCTGTGAGCTACAGGTTTCAGTTGGTTAGTGCTTGGAGTGAATTCCTAAATGAGCCAGACACTGCCTCATTGTTAATAGAGCTCACAATATTTGCATGTGTTGCTGGCACACACACATTGCACATTGGAAGGTCTGAGGATAGTTTTATATTAATTAAACTCTTGTACTTTCCTAATAATAATAGCTCATTTTTATTGAGCACTGTCTATATGTCAGGTGCTACCCTATGCACTCCACAGGTATTAATATATTCCTAGAAACAGCAAAATTCATTGATCCATGTTTGTGCTGGTAGTCTGCTGGTATGTAGTTAAATAAAAATAGCCACGATGATTAATTTTTCATGCTGTTGTCATTGTTACATAGTAATGATATGCCTTTATTGTTAAAATATTAAAATTTTATTTCTTTTCCCATGACTGACCATATACTGAAGTAAATGATAATAAAATGTATATATATAACCTATACTGTGAAGAAAGATATTTGTAAATATGAACGATTTGTCATGTTTATCATGTATGCCATAGGATTTCTTCCTAAAAGCAATTAATAAACTCAAAGAGTTAAGTTACTGACTCATTAATAATTTTTATTTTGTTTTGTTTTGTGAACAAATTACGCAAGTGGCCTAACAATTAACAAAGCCTTACAGCCCTTTTAAAGATGTAGGTGTATAGGGCATGAGAATACACCTCCCCAAAATAAGCCACTTTGACATAAGGATTATTTTGAACTAAAGACTATAAAGAAACAGTAGACACCAAAAACAGCAACAACAAAACCACTCTCTGCCTTTCCCCCATTTGAAGGAGGAGACTCTTATCAGCTTGGAGATGGCACTGAGAGGAATGTACATAACAAAACTTACTAAAGCAACTCTTATCTTCCATTAGTTTTCCGCATGTATTTACCTTCCCTGTTTCCAGCCTTAAAAGCTTAATCTGCTTTTTCTTTGCCTTTTAACTTCATTACAGGTTGCATTGTTCCTTGTCAAAATGACATGTAAATCTAAATTCCAAGCACCTTTTTGAGTTACTCATCATTGAGTTTCCCCTGCATATATTAATAAGCATATGTTAATAAACTCTGTTTTTCTATTGTTTATCTGTCTTTTGTCAGTATAATTTGTAGGTCCCCAGAAGGAGAACCAAGGAGGGTTAGAGGAAAACAATTTTTTCCTCCTCTACATAGGCTTAGCCTTTTATTTTAAGTTATGGGGAATTGACTTTTTCTTTTTGAAAATACTATACAATTCCAAATTTTGAAATTGATACTTGAAATGCATCTAGTGTTTTCTCTAGATGTTGGCATGCAAATGGTCTCTCAAAAGTTAGTACCACTGTTATCTGAAGAACAGCTAGCCTAGTGTCTTAAACTCAGGTGTGGAGTTTCTGAATATTGCCATTTTCAAGGCACCTATAATCTTGTTCTTTGTTTTCATGTAGCCTGCCTCGTCAGAGTATTTCTGTAATTCTGAATTATGCAGAGATGGAACCCTGTTCTGCTAGGAATTTGATATAAAGTAAATGCCAGAAATCTTCTGAAGCTAATAAAAAGTTTGAGATTTAAAACACACCCAAGCTAGGCAGTTTAAAATGATAGCACTCTCAGAACAAGCCTCAGGGACTACAAAAGTATTCTGTAATAACAGTGAGTATCAAAGTGACAGGGAAAAAAGTGAATACATTTGTCGTATTAGAATGAGGAGAAGATTGGAGTCAGGAAGGCCTAGATTGGAATTCTTATCATTAATAACCAGCCTTGGAAAATTACCTGATTTCTCTTAGCTAAATCACTTTTTTACCTTCAAAACGTGAGGTTCAGTAATTGAGCCTAATGAGTTAGTGTATGACACAACATATATGAAGGTATGCAGCACATAGTTCTTTCATGATGATCCTGGCAGTGCTTAAGAAATATCAGTTTCCTTCACGTTGACCTTCCTAAGGAATCCTATTCTTTAGTGCATCAGGCATAGTTTGGTTTCTGAGACATTCTTCATTAAGCATCTAGCTATGCCTCTCTAACACTTCTGTATATAAAAAAAGTAAATGATTATGAGAGCTGCTGAATTTTCTAAGACAAACCATGTATGAAGTTCCAATTAGCCAGAGTCGTTTAGTAAGTTATTCAAAACACTGAAATAAGAGAAAAATGTTGAGTAAGTTCCCAGATATTTTGAGACAAGCTTACTCTAAGTTTTTCACAAAAAACAAATTATATATCTGATACAAAAAATAATGCACCCTACTAGAAACAAATGGATGACAGCTCTATGTTTCATTGTATGTGAAAATTAAAATTTTAATATGCAATCATTAGGATAAATCTACTAGTAAGTTTGCTTCACTTGACATGACCTCTATTACTATCACATTCCAGAAGCAAATCTGACAACTATTTTATAGATTATAATTCGTTTTTCTCTTAATGTGTAGGAAATCTTTAAAAAGTAAAAGAAAAGTAAAAATCACACTAAATTTTATCAGGAGCTACTTTTAGCTTTAGTTTATGGTTGTTTATAGAAAAATACAACTACCTCAAATCCAGGGCAAAGTAATCAGTACATTAATTGTAAATATGTGAAGTATCAAAATGAGGAAGATCTACAGATTAATTCTTAACATCTGCATTATTTTCAATTTACTCAAAGACAAATGATCTTTCTATTATTGTCTTATTTAAGAACAACCTGCCAAGAGAACAAAGCATAAATAAAAGTGTGGTTTCTCTCTGGGTTCGTAAAGAATTTGATTCTAAAACAGTATTCATTCTCTTTAGCTAGATTTTTTTTTTCTCTAGTGAAGTCAACATAAATATTTATCCTTTCCTTTAACTTGAAAAGCATTTAGAAAATTTGCCTTGACACATCTGTTGTTGGTGTTATTTTAACCAAATTACCACTACATTTCTTCCAGCTAAAACAAATGAAGATTTAGGTTGTGAAAAGTTTAACTGATGTCCTTTTTTCTTAATTTTAACCTTTTGCTTCCATTCGTTTTTAGGATCATGACATTCATGTTAAATCCTAAATTTAAATTTGTATCATTCTACAGTTAGGTCCTGGCATTTAAAATACTAAAGAATACTCTTTTTAAACATAATGACTTTCAAATATTGTTAATAATATTTAGGACTTCTTTGACATCACAAGTACTGAAATCAGCTTTTTATCTGGAAAAAAACATAGGCTTGGCTATATGTGGCTATTGTACGGAATGGACTAACAAATCAGCATATTATGCTTCAGAGATAAAAATTAAAGGAAGAAAGTTTTGATTAGTGTTAATTTTATAGTGTATTTTTTTCCTTTTGACATTACTAGACACTGGGAGATCTCTACTGAAACCTGAATTACAGTAATAATATTCATTTGTAAAAGGAATCCAGAAGTACAAGCATTATCGATAACAAGAAGAAGATAAAGGAACACTTCTCTGAATGTGTTTTATAAAACAACAATCCTGCAGGGTCCCAAGCAGCATTCTGTGAAAAATAAAAGCAAATGTGAAGTTCTTCAACAAATAAAATATTTAACTTTATTTAGCCAGATTTTTTCCAAAAGTATTTGGGGGTGACATGGGTCATTTCATACAATTTCTTTTCATGGAGTATTTAAGAAATGCAGACATTTAAAAAATTGTTTTAGCATAAATAGGAATTACCCGCTTCAGTGTTATATAATTATCAAATAAGCACATGCATGAAGCTTTAGAATTAAGCCCATATATTTTAAAGAACTGTGTCATACATAGGACACAGAGAGCAAATGTACAGATCTTAAAGGACCACAAAGTCCCAAAGATTACATACTATTGGCCACCATACTGACAGTAGTAGGTAAAATATAATCTTAAGACAAATTAAAACTATTTACTTGGTTATTCTATAAAATAGGGTAAAATTTAAAATATAATTTATGTGGTAATAAAGAAAATCTAAAATCAGAAACAGTTAAAAAAAAAAGTCCAAGACCTTGCTAAATATTGTGAAAATCAACCAGCATTCACCATTAGTTTTACTTCTTTGTCAAAGAGAACAATAACATATTACAGGGATATTTCAGGCAGCTTGGCTTTTGCATAATGTATGGCATAGTGGTATTCATCAGTGTGCATTCTTTGCCAATCAATGGGACAGTTTCCCATTGTTTACTGGTGTAAAAGAAAGCCTGAAAAACTGGAAATAAAGAATTAAAAAAATGGATTTGTATAAAACATCTATCAAAAAATACCATGAAAATCAGGTTTCTTTTTAAAAATACATGAGTTGAAGTTATTTCAGCTAATATAGAGCTATGTAAGATACAGTAATCCAGATCATCACCTCAAAAATTATTTGAATGGTTTTTTAATGCCAGTGAAGAGAGCCTTAGTTTTTTAATGATATGAAATCAAAAACAAAGCCTGTCAAAATATTTTTCAAATATGAGCAATAAATTTAAAAACTCTAAAGGTAACTCTACAAATATGAAACCTTGATTTAAAAAAAATCTATCTTCAATTTTAATT
Source organism: Physeter macrocephalus (assembly GCF_002837175.3). Lineage (NCBI taxonomy): Eukaryota > Metazoa > Chordata > Mammalia > Artiodactyla > Physeteridae > Physeter > Physeter macrocephalus. Next base: position 41,148,073 of record NC_041220.1, on the reverse strand, counting down.
TTGGTTAGTGCTCTAATCCGTATAGCATGGTGATAGGTCATGAAACATAGAACTGACATTGGATCAGGAAAAAAACCTTTTAGTCACATAAGTCTGATGATTACCTTAAATAGGTTTCCCATTAGGCTTGGCACATTGCTTAATGTTATATTTTGCAAAGTAACTGTGTTCCTATAACCCCATTTGTACATGTGAATTCAAGGTTATATATTCATATAATTATTACACAAATATAAAGTCCTAAGAGAAAATTTTCTCTACTGTATTCCTTCCATATGGAAGTGTGCTTATTTTCCCATTGATATTAACATCCTTTATCATGCAATAGAGACAAGCACTCCTTCAATTTTTTCTCTAAGATCAATATGGCATAATATGCATGTAAATGTTGATAAATTTTAAATAATACATACATTTCTGTTAGTTTTTTTCATTCTACTTGGGTCTGGCAGATTTTTTTCCAAACACTTATATTATTCTACATTGCATTGCAGAATAGAGAAATCAAATTCAATGTCATTAAAATTTCTTTAAATTAATTTTACTTTAATTAATACTGTAATTTAACTTTTTAACCTCAAAGATCTTTCTTCTTTTTTTTTCACTGACATATGGCAATACTTTTTCCTCTTGAGAAGAAAGATTTTATTACTACAAATTTATGGTATGAAGTTTTCACGACTTAAAAGTTCAGTGATTCCTAGAAGATATTAAATGTTAATAAATTAAAATTCAAAAATTTGTTGTGTTTTAATGATAGACGTCTTAATGAATTCTAATTCAATGTGGTTCAGATTCAAACTCTATCATTATTATTTTGTGAAACAATGAAGTTTGATTGCTAAAGGCTGAATATAACTGCATAAAGCTTACAGCAAACTAATCATAAGGTGTTTCAAATTCAGAACAGCAGAAACTTAATGGTCTTTTTTTCCCTTACTTTGGAAGATAGAAAGTGACTTAAATGGAACTGAAAATACTCATCTATCATGAGTAGATAAGAAACCACAACAGGGTCCAATCAATTGAAAATCCATAGCCAAAAGTACTTAGAGAATGCAAGAACTTTGGAAAGGAAGTTAATCAAAGATGCAAAGCACTAAAAATTAAGTATGGGCTTGATGTTAAGGGCATAAGAATTTTAGACATGGAAAGAATAAGAAATCATTTAGTTCTTAGATTACATGACATGGAGAAGGGATGCTCAAATTCAGATCCTCCAATTTGAAATCCACTCCCATTTGGGGTAATGACTCCATTCTGCCACTTTGAGATGAATTACAAATCAGCATTTTAATTCTATCTGGGGGAACTACCAGTATTAAAAAAGACCGTTAGTTCTGAATCTTTTTAGAGTATACCTAGACCAGAGTATAGTAGGAACTTATAGCAGCCTGTTCACCAAAATCTTAAGCCACACTTTCTACTAATTTTAACCACCTCATCCAAATTTGGAAAACATTAAACATTCATGGATGATAATGCTGGCCGATAATATTTCCAAGTATTTCTCTCTCCATTATCAGTTAAATCTGTGATCCTTATGTACCAGCCTCCATTTCTCCTTGTCACTGCCATGTATGAGTCCCTTCTGTCAATTAAAGCTTTGGCATCTGGGTCATAGTCTTCCTCTCTACTCTGTACCCTGCCAGCATTTTACACAGTCATTCAAAAATTTAGCCTCGGGATTTCTTCACCTCCTTAACCCTAGTAATCTTCTACATCCCATTTTAGTTACCTATTTGCATGTTTTTATCTCAGACATTCTTACTACCTAGAAATTTTACACCTTCTAAAATTTCAAATGTAGACTTTCTGATTTAAAAACATTCCTAGATTCCTAGATTGCTCACTTGTTGCTCTTACATTGGTAATAATAATGTATCAGGGTCAAGATTTATTAACATGTGAGTTCTTCCCTTCCCATTTTACATCTCTCCTCCATAAGATAATTTTACTTCTGCTTGCCTGAGATGGGTCATTATTTGAAGATTGAAGAGAATGATGACTAAAACACTTATCAAACTTTATTTTTAAACTTTTGTTGCCTATTGTGGTTGATTATGTAATGGTTCTCAATTATTTACTTCTCTGTAAGATGATTATGCATGTCTACCCATTTCCTTGTGATTTACAATGTTTTCAAAGGGAAGAGCATTCTTCTCACCCCACTGTCAGATTTAGCCATGTGCCTTGTTTTTGGCGGATAACATGTGAGTATAAGTTCTAAGCAGAAGGTTTAACCACACCTACACGTTTCCAGCAGTGCTGTTGCTCTTTAATTTTGCCAAAAGAACAACGTGCTCCAATTTAAGACTGCACCTTAGCCTGCACCCTAGAATGGAAAGACACATGGGGCAAAGCTATAGAGTAAGCAAGAAATAAACCATTATTATAGTAAGTGAGGCAGGTAATGCATTTCTGTGGAGAAACTGCCTTGCTAATCAGGGCTGTCAGGGATAATTTGGATGTTTCAGCATAAAATATGAGATGTTCCAAAGCAGACTGAGGGTGAAAGAATATTGATGAGAAAATAAAGTATTAAAAATACTTTTTAAATGTATTACTGTGGGTTTTATAGGATAATTTACAAGGTGGATGAAAGTATTAAAATTCTTTTAAAATTCATTTTGCTGAATAGTATTCTTGAAATGTGAGACCATGCAAGGTTTAAATAACATGGACCCCAGGCTTATATTTTAAATATTTATATTTAGAAAATATAAAAGCAGAAAACAGTTACCAAGTGCTCATCATTTTGAATCAGGGTGTAATGTAATGCTCATGGAATTGAATGTGATGTAATAGTCATAAGAAAATGAGGTTTATAGAGTCAGATAATTTGCCCAAGGAAACAATCTAATGAACAGCAATTCTCAGATTTGAACCCAGGCCTATAATACTTAAAACCCTTCTCTTTGCTATATGCCTGTTTTTCAACCTCATGGCTTACACCAGTCCACTAGGCTTTCTACTTTGCCAAAATGCTTTTAGAGAAACAAATATAGATTGAGTCCACATTACGTTTAGAATCCCCATTTATCTCAGCTATGCCGTGAACGAACTATGATTGGAAACCCACTTCTATTTCCTTACTTCTCTTCCATTTTAAATTGCTTTATCTATGTGAAGCATCATATTTTCCACCTTTCCCCTCATTATGTGCACATGGTTTTCATGACCAAGTAATCCCCTCATTTTTATTCCACCTCTCTGGGTCCTCATTCTCTTTTTGTTTTGAAAACTTCTCTGTTCTGTACATCTTTTTTTCGGTCAATTTAAGAGCTCTAACTTAGGTAATCTTTTTTTCTCATTCTAGACATCATACTTCTGTGGTATCACTGTCACTTATGCTGTATCTCTAGTCGACTCCAAAACCTGTGACTTATCCCTCCAGGACCATCACATTACATGGAAACAAAATCCAACCTACTTTCCCAACCAAAATGCCAAAAAATCATACATTATTGCTATATCTTCCTGTTTGAAAATATTTAATCATTTAACATTACTGGTTCTACCTCCTTAATGTCTTTTTAATCCAGTTCTGTGACCCTTACAATATCTCTGTTCCAAGCCATGCTCACCTCTCACACAGAAGCAGAAACAACTGCTGATTAGCATTCCTGCTGCCACACGTTCTCCTCTACAGTCTATTCTTTACCGTAAACCCAGAGCTATTTATTTATTTTTAATTTTTTAATGTTTTATTCTAAATTTTATTCAATATAATTGACATATGATATTGTGTAAGTTTCAGGTGTGGTATGTGTTGGTTTGACACATTTATATATTGCAATATAATTACCATGGTAGCATTAGCTAACATCTTTATCATGTCACATAATTATCGTTTTTGTGTGTTGAGAAGTTTGAAGTTTTTAATACAGTACTGTTGACTATAATCACTATGCTGTGTATTAGATCTCCAGAACTTATTTATCTATTCGTTGCAAATTTGTACCCTTAACATCTTTCCAATTCCTCCACCCTCTAGCCCTTGGTAATTACCATTCCACTCTCTGCTGTTACAAGTCGTTTTTGGTTTTTTGTTTGTTTTTTTGTGTGTGCTACGCGGGCCTCTCACTGTTGTGGCCTCTTCCGTTGCGGAGCACAGGCTCCGGACGCACAGGCTCAGTGGCCATGGCTCATGGGCCCAGCCGCTCCGCGGCATGTGGGATCCTCCCGGACCGGGGCACGAACCCGTGTCCCTTGCATCAGCAGGCGGATTCTCAACCACTGCGCCACCAGGGGAGCCCTACAAGTCGTTTTTTAAAATTATATATATAAGTGATATCATACAGTATTTGTCTTCCTCTGTCTGACTTATCTCATTTAATATAATGCCCTTAGGGTTCATCCCTATTGTTGCAAATGGCAGCTTTCTCTTTCTCTCTCTCTCTCTCTCTCTCTCCCAGAGCAATTTACTGTTAAACATAAATCAGATCATGTCATTGACAAACCCAAACCATTTAGCAGTTTATTTCATTTGAGGGAAAATATAAATTCCTTAATGCAGCTTACTGGATCTTTCAGAATTTGACCCTGCAATCATTTCTGCCTCTACACCATTTCTCTACACCATTCTAAATTGGACAGCCTTGAGTAATCCTGTATATCTTCCAGTTTCTCAAACTGCTCTCACCAGAGCTGATTCTTCTTTCTGAAACACACTTTCCGCACTGTACTCTTTTGACCTGTCTAAATCTCATCCTTCTTCCACATCTCAAATTCTTAAATATCACTTCCCCAAAAGACCTTGATGACCTCTACAAGAGTTTAGCCTCCCACCTATATATAGGCATATCTTGTTTTATTGCTCTTTGAAGATACTGCTTTTTGCAAATTGAAGGTTTGTGGCAACATTGCATCAAGCAAGTCTATTCACACAATTTTTCCAAGAGCATTTGCGCACTTAGTGTGTCTGTGTCATGTTTTGGTAATTCTTGCAATATTTCAACCTTTCATTATTATTATATTTGTTACGGTTATCTGTGATCAGTAATCTTTGATGTTACTATTGCAAAAAATTATGGCCACTGAAGGCTCAGATAATAGTTAACATTTTTTTAGCAATAAAGTATTTTTTAAATTAATGTATGTAGATTGCTTTTTTAGACATAAGACTATTGCACACTTAATGAACCACAGTATGGTGTAAACATAACTTTTATATGCACTGGGAAACCAAAAAACTTTTGTGATTCACTTTACTGCACAGAAGTCTAGAAATATGCCCGCAATATCTCTGAGGTATGCCTGTATTATAATATTATCCTGTGGTTTCACTATTGCAACTTTACTCATATTTTAATTATATTACACATTTAATATCGAATATCCTGGATAACAGAAACCTTTGTGAATATAGAAACTTTTCCCTTTTTCTCTCTCATATCTCATAGAAGATATGATAAAACAACACTATTGTTATGTTAAAACAACACTTATGTTATGCCTTATGTTAAAACAACACTATTCAGTAGTTAGTGAAAGAATATTATGTTTAACTAAATAATACCTTTAAATGAACAATCACATGTCCATGAACTTGTATCCAAGATCAAGGGCATAGAGAGTGTAAAAGAAAAACAAACTAAAATTAAAAGTCCTCATATATGACTATTTCTATTGAAAGGACTACAGCACTGATATCAGCAAACTGACAAGAAAGATTACAGATCCTCTTTGACTTATAATGGGATTATGACCATAAACCCATCCTAAATTGAAAATATCATTAAGTCAAAAATGCACTTAATACACCTGACCTACCAAAAATCATAGCCTAGCTTAGCCTTCCATAAATGTGCTCAGAACACTTACATTAGTTTATAGTTAGGCAAAATTATCTAACACAAAGCCTATTTTATAATAAAGTATTGAATATCTCATACACTTTATCAAATACTGTACTGTAAGTGAAAATCAGAAAGGTTGTTTGATACAGAATAGTTGCAAGCATATCCATCATTTACACCGCATGGCTAACTGGTACCTGCAGCTCACTGCCACTGCCCAGCATCACGAGAGAGTATCACTGCACATCTCTAGCCTGGGAAAAGACTAAAATTCAAATTCCAAGTATGGCTTCTACTGAATGTGTATCACTTTTGCACCATCGTAAAGTTGAAAAGTCAAAAGTCAAACCATCATAACCTTCTGGATAATATTTATTTTAAAGGCAGCAAGAGCTCTAAATCTTGATATTAGGAGGTACTGATAGCAAAATTGATATTTTAGGACATAGCAAAATCTTTGCCTAGCAGCAGCAACATAGATGCCATTTTTTAAGTATAAAGCAACTGGAAACATCACCAAGGTAATGGGTGGAGGAAATTAAAAACATAGTATGAGGCAGTGGCCAGCTAGGAAGACATGTTTATAGAGTAATTATGAGACAGTCACTTGGGATTTCCAGGCTGCTTGGGATAAATCAGCATTGGATAAAGGAGTTAATTTCTCACAAGTAGATGGACTAAGATATTTTCCTTTTAATACTCTGGCCCTATTAATATTCTCAGTTTTGTGTTTGTGTGTAGCACAGGGAAAACCTGAAATGAGATTGCATAGAAGAACCATTCTTCTGTGGGTAATTTTCCTTAATGAAACCTTTCTGGAACTTGGATGAGAACATTAGAATTTATTATCACATTGTATACTAAAAAATGGAGAGCTGTTATTGGAGCTGAGAACATTTTCCCTTTTAAGGAGCCATTATATATGAAACTTAAGGTTAAACTCTAAGGTTCCTTCTGAATCTACATGAATCAATGATTTTTCTCTCTAGTAAAAACCTGGGAAATATTAATAGATATACAAATAATACACACAAGCACATATACAAATGCAATTTCTACTTATAATAAGATATACTAAAATGTTTTAAAGTAAGAAGAACATGATAGCTGAATTCAAGACCATAAGCAAAATACATAAAGGAAAATGGCCACTCTCCAGGAATATAAGGGAACCACATTACAGGGACAAAATAGGAAAGAAAATAAGGTAAATAAGTAGTAGGGTCAAAATAAGTAAGTTCATCTCAATTTTATATCAACTATTCTGTTTGCAAACAGCCCCTCCCAATAGATTCCAGTCTATACCAGCAGTATCTCTGTAGTATTGATTGTTTAATTCATAAAAAAGCATTGGTTGGAGATGATGAGGATAAAGGTGATGATCATGATGGAAATTATATGATGAAGCAAAAGGAGAAGGAACAGAATAAAGAGAAGAGAAGCCTTTGAATTTTCCATAAGTTAATATCAACATCTTTAGTCCATATCTCCTATAACAGATTAGCAGAACCCTTGCTAATAACATAAATGGAAGAAACTACAAACTTCAGCTTCATAAAAATAAAGCACCTCAGGAATGGAGTGTCAGTTGGGGATTGTGTGGAAAGAAAATAAAGTAGCAGATCCCTAGAAGATGTGACAAAATCACTCCATACAAAGGAAGGCCCATTCTAAGTGACTAAATACAGTTGTGAACCTTTTGAATCAGAGCACTGACTACTAGCATTTGAAAGAAAGGGGTTTGAAAAAGCATGGGAGAATAGGTGGAAGAATACACTGCAAACAATTGGAGTAATTTGAAAATGGACTACATATTAGTCAATATTATATGAATGTTAAATTCCTTTGCTATGATGATGGTAGGGTTGTTGTGTAAGAGAATACCCCTGTTCTAAGGATGGGTCTTCAATCTTTTCTGTAAATGGCCTGATAGTAAATATTTGTAGTTTTGCAGGTCTTATGTACAACTATTCAAGTCTGCTGCTCTAACATGAAAGCAGGCACATACAATACATAAATGTATAAAAATGGCTTCATTCCAATAAAACGATTTACAAATACAGCTGATGGGCCAGATTTGGCCTATGGACCACAGTTTGCCAATTAAGGTTAAACTCTAAGGTTCCTTCTGAATCTACATGAATCAATGATTTTTCTCTCTAGTAAAAACCTGGGAAATATTAATAGATATACAAATAATACACACAAGCACATATACAAATGCAATTTCTACTTATAATAAGATATACTAAAATGTTTTAAAGTAAGAAGAACATGATAGCTGAATTCAAGACCATAAGCAAAATACATAAAGGAAAATGGCCACTCTCCAGGAATATAAGGGAACCACATTACAGGGACAAAATAGGAAAGAAAATAAGGTAAATAAGTAGTAGGGTCAAAATAAGTAAGTTCATCTCAATTTTATATCAACTATTCTGTTTGCAAACAGCCCCTCCCAATAGATTCCAGTCTATACCAGCAGTATCTCTGTAGTATTGATTGTTTAATTCATAAAAAAGCATTGGTTGGAGATGATGAGGATAAAGGTGATGATCATGATGGAAATTATATGATGAAGCAAAAGGAGAAGGAACAGAATAAAGAGAAGAGAAGCCTTTGAATTTTCCATAAGTTAATATCAACATCTTTAGTCCATATCTCCTATAACAGATTAGCAGAACCCTTGCTAATAACATAAATGGAAGAAACTACAAACTTCAGCTTCATAAAAATAAAGCCCCTCAGGAATGGAGTGTCAGTTGGGGATTGTGTGGAAAGAAAATAAAGTAGCAGATCCCTAGAAGATGTGACAAAATCACTCCATACAAAGGAAGGCCCATTCTAAGTGACTAAATACAGTTGTGAACCTTTTGAATCAGAGCACTGACTACTAGCATTTGAAAGAAAGGGGTTTGAAAAAGCATGGGAGAATAGGTGGAAGAATACACTGCAAACAATTGGAGTAATTTGAAAATGGACTACATATTAGTCAATATTATATGAATGTTAAATTCCTTTGCTATGATGATGGTAGGGTTGTTGTGTAAGAGAATACCCCTGTTCTAAGGATGGGTCTTCAATCTTTTCTGTAAATGGCCTGATAGTAAATATTTGTAGTTTTGCAGGTCTTATGTACAACTATTCAAGTCTGCTGCTCTAACATGAAAGCAGGCACATACAATACATAAATGTATAAAAATGGCTTCATTCCAATAAAACGATTTACAAATACAGCTGATGGGCCAGATTTGGCCTATGGACCACAGTTTGCCAAAGCTGAATTATTTAGGAAGGAAGTAGTACATCTGTAAGATATTTCCCAATGATCTTCCCCATACGTACACACACACACACACACACACACACACACACAAAAGGACACTGAGCATGTGCTAATCACTGAATTAGGCACTTAACATGTATCAGCTTATTTAATCCTCAGGACAAATGAGGATATAGATATATATAATAAAATATATGCTCCATTTTTATTCCCATTTCATAAGTAAGAATATGAAGGCACACACACACCTTAATTAACATTTTGAAAATCACAGATATAATTATTAGGAGATCCAGGAATTGAGTCATGACAATCTAATTTCTGAGTCTGTGACATTAATGGCTTAAAGACTTCTGTAGGAACTCATAAGGTGTAATTTCAGTTCTATAACTTAAAATGTGATCATAAGCATACCATTTATCCTTCTGAGCTTTGTTTTACCACAACTGTAAAATGGGGGACTTGGATAAGAGACATAAAAAATTCCCTTCAGTTCTAAATTTCTAAGATTCTCATTACCACATCACGCACATTTTCCTTTTCGTTTTTAACTCATTTTGGCCCAAGCTTCAATAAAATAAGAAGCATGTACATAATGTCTTCTTAGCTCTTTTAGGTCGAAAATTGTATGAGTCTATGAAAAGTCATTGCATCTTGACCCAATTACTGACCTGAATACGAATTAGGCCATCACTGTTTAACGGACTGCATTCTCTGCAGAAGCTCTTGCATTGCCCTTGTATCAAGCTCAGAGGAAAATATCGACACTCTGATGTATCTGGTGCCTTATCAAGATTACTGCACTGCTTGTTATGTGCTTCATCACAAAATGCATGCCGATAATTGTGTTTAATTGTTTTACTCAAGAGCACTAAAACTAATAGCCCTTGCTTTAAGCACACACAAATCTATAGAGTCTATTCAGAAACAGTGCACTACTTGACATTCTGTTTCTAAGAGGGTATGAGATAATACTAGAAATGTCTACTCTCTGGGGCCCAAGGAGGGGAGAAACAGCTACAACAACATCGAGGGCTATATTGGAGGTAAGGCTCCTGCCAGAAGAGAAATTTTCAACTGTAGTACCATTTCTCTCAGCTGTTGAGTCAATTCAATTTAACATATAAATAGCATGAAGTATTATGTTATCTAATCCTATAAACTAAGCATGAAAACTATGATTAGTCAAATCAACATAGTGTGGTATAAATAACAGTCATAAGTCTAGAGCTCTAGCCATCTAAAAACTGGAACAACTTTGTTAAATTTCTCACTTCAATCAGTTTTACCTTACTTTGATATGGTTCTCCAGACAAGGTTCATGATACAAATAAAAACCTTGTTGTCTGTCTGTACCAGTTGATAATACTTCGGTCAATATACATATTTCTATTCATAGTATGGTGCTTTTGATAAAAAATCGTATTTTACAGATCCTATGGCTAAACAAAACAAATATTAAAATTTTATTTCCTTATGTCTGGGATTATAATCCAGTCCAAAACTCAACTTTGTATTCTATATATTTCTAGCAATTATTTAAAGGCTAATGAACACCAATACCTTATTATATATATATATATATATATATATTTTTTTTTTTTTTCCTGTCATTTGTGACAACATGGATGGACCTTGAGGGCATTACACTAAGATAAATCAGGCAGAGAAAGACAAATACCGTATGATCTTTGTCACCGTGCGTGAAGTGCATGGTGCTGGGGGGGGCGGGGCGGTCAAAAGGTATAAACTTTCAGTTATAAGATAAATAAATTCTAGGAATGCTGTATGGTATACATGAAAGTTGTTGAGAGTAAATCCTAAAAATTCTCATCATAAGAAAAAAAAACCTTTTTTCTTTTTTTGTATCTCTGTAAGAAGATGGATGAGAAGATGGATGTTAACTTACTGTGGTAACAATTTCACGATATATGTACATCAAATTACGTTGTACACCTTGAAGTTATACACTACTGTATATCAAATATATCTCAGCTGGGGGCGGGGGGCGGGGCGGTCAAAAGGTATAAACTTTCAGTTATAAGATAAATAAATTCTAGGAATGCTGTATGGTATACATGAAAGTTGTTGAGAGTAAATCCTAAAAATTCTCATCATAAGAAAAAAAACCCATTTTTTTTCTTTTTTTGTATCTCTGTGAGAAGATGGACATTAACTTACTGTGGTAACAATTTCACGATATATGTACATCAAAGTATGTTGTACACCTTGAAGTTCTACACTGCTGTATATCAAATATATCTCAATAAAACTGGAAAAAAACTTTTATATTAACTATGTAATCAAGATCACTCCCATACTTAAAACTCATCAATGGCTTTCAACAGCATTTAGAAAAAAAGTTAAGGTGATCTGCTTACTGCACTGTGTCCCCACTAGACTCTGTGTTCTCCCAAGGCCACAATCCTGTTTTGTCCTGGTCTCTGGCACCCAGGGTCTCTTACAGTGCCTGGCACACAGTAGTGCTCAGCACTACTCTCCCCGCAGACAACCCCTCCCATTCCGCCAGCTTCGGTTAACATTTTTACTCCAGTGCTTCTCAATTTCTATGTAACTGCATACCCGACACCTCCACTTGAATCTCAAAGGCACCTCAAATTTAATGCGTCCAAAACAGACGTTTAACTTTGCTTCCCTTCCCATCTCCTTACCTCATCTACTCCTGCCTTTTCTCCTCCATTTCTCCTCCTCTCATTCCCCTCTAAAAAACCGCCCTATAATTAATCTTCTCTGTCTTGATGTAAATGGGACTACTCTCCACTCAACTGCTCAAGCCAGAAACTTGAGAAGTAACATTGATTTCTCCTTTGATATCCAGATTCAAAGTCATAACCAGTCTCATCAATCCTACCTCCAAAGTGGTTTCCCAAACTACCTGTGTTCAGTCTCATTTCTGGACTTTTGCTTATGCTGTTTCCTCCACATGGAATGCTTCTTGTTTTCTCCCTGGTACGATTAACCAGGTCTCAGCTTTGGCCATATTTTCCAGGAATCCTTCCTTGCCTTTTCAACCTAGTTTGAGTGCCACTCTTCTCTGCGTCCCCTGTCACAGTCCGGGTCACACTGTACTGCCATTCCCCACTGGGCCGCGAGTTAGCTCAGGGCAAAACCCATGTCAGTCTTAGTCCACCGTATCCCCTAAACCTAGCTCTGTGCTTTACAAAGAGCGGAGCCCAGGCACTGACGCTTAAGTGAAGGAATGAATGAACAAACGCGGTAGACGACAGACCCCGCGGGTACAGGAGAGAGCCGCCTGGGTCTAAGGTCACGCTGCGGGAAGAGCCAGGGCCCCCGCGTGGGTCTCGCCAGCCTGAAGCAGGGTCTAGATCTCCCGGGAGAACGCCCAAGCAGACGCCCGGCAGGTCACTTACCCGCCTCGGAGCCGAGTCCACGGCGTGGCGTTCCCGCCCCGCAGACCCAGGGCAGAGGCTGGAACAGGGAACCGGGCCGGGGCCGAGTGCGTGCCTGGAAACAGACCCGCCAGGTGACCCGAGAACCTGCCTGCAGGGTGAACAGCGACGCAGACACTCTCCCTTATTATATTTTTAACGTAATTAGCATGGGTGTAAGACACGATAAATTTTATGAGAATCAACTCTCATTTAATGGCATAGAACTTCAAACTTTCAAACTATCATAGTTTCACTCTTCCAGGCTTCAGAGTTTTTCCTCCATGGGTGGGAACTCAAGCTCAAACTGGGAAATTGCACTCACAGAACATTTCTTAGTCTGACAGTGCCAAATACTAGTTCAAGGGGTAATTTGCATGTCTGAACTAAGCCCCCAATACCAGAGCTAAGAGGGGAGGGATCTTTGTAGAGCAAGAACCCTCGGTACAAAACATTTCCAGTTACGACCCTTCATATCTTATAACTATTACAAGATCATTTAACATTTGGGGATGATTAAGTTTTCACACACTTTTCTTCCATGCTTCCTTCTGTTTTCCTTGATTTTAAACAAAACAGCTGCTCCTCCGTTTGCCTCTTAAGGCACTTGGATCATCAAACAGGCATTTCCATTTGATCTCACAGGCTGGTACTCATGGGTTTTGCACTAATTAAAGATGATAAGGTGAAAGTGAGACAGAGAAGGTCCAAACTGTGTAAGAGTGTGTATTCCTCAAAATAAGCAAACGCTACAGTAACTTTAAAGTAACCCCTTGACACTTTGAAGTTGTCTGCTGCACTGGCAAGTCTAAAATGAGACCCAGCCAAGACAGGCATTAGCATGTCAAAGAATAAACTTCATTTTCACTATGAGGACTCTATTTGAAGCCTTGTGCTCAATGGTGTGGTACTCAGGAAGCAGCTGAATTGCATGCTGTTATTCCAGATGTGCATTGTCTCAATAGAAATACAATTTCACAGTCATTAAACATGTTAGGTTCATCAAGAGACAATTAGAGCAGAAAGCCCGACAGAAGTGCTTCAAAATCCTGATAGAAGATTTGTCTATTAATCAGTTTATTGGTTTTTATTTCCTTGATATTAGACTGCTGTTTCTATGTATTGTTATAATCAAAATAATTGATTAGCCTTGTCTAGTTCTACTATTGAATACTGTACAGAAGTATTTTTAGTACTAAGTATCTGTGGCATTATGTCTCAGTGAAGTAATTGCAATTATTAGCTGAGTTTCTTTTCTTCTGAAATGTATATCTAGGTAGGTTTTAATTAAGAAAAAGTTAGTGTGTCCAGAAAAAGCAAACCCATGATGATATAAATACATAACTCCATCTTTGCTAAATCTTTTCACTTAAGATAACATTGGCTTCTTGTCTTTAAACCTAATTTCTATCTGAATTGAGTATAAACCCTAGGAATTTAGCAACTGAACACTTAAAAGACAAATAGAGAAATAATGGGAAATTACCCTTTACCCAGAGACCACATTTTCAAAATTTAAAAAGGCAAAGACGATCTTAGGAATTTAGGGACATGTCAATTCTTAAAAATAAATAAACACAAACAAACAAATTCTTAAAAATAAATATAACATGAGAATTAATTTTATGCAATGGTAGGAAAAAATAATTTCATTAATAATTTTACACTATTTAGGAATTTTCTTATGGCCTTTACTTTGAGTGAAAGATAAATACATTTCTGTTCAAATTAATTTTATCCACATATAATAACACGTTGCTATGGAAATGGTGGAATGGGATTTATTCTGCTTTACTTTCTAATTTTAATCACATAAAATTAGCTATTTCTCATAGATGTCACTGTATCAAAATTTTGGAAAAGTTTTGATCATTTTTCTTGTCCAATTATAAAACATGCTATGTCCCACTGTAGATAATTTGGAAAGTACAACAAAATGCAAAAAATCCCACTATTTAAAGAAAAATATTACCATGATGATCTCTTTTTCTGTAGTATTTTATTTTCATATATGTATATAACATAAAATTCTTGTTAGTATGTACATGTTTAATCTTGATTTTTATCAATTCTCTATAATTATCAGTACCATTTTCTCATGTTGGTAAAGATTCATCAAACAAGTGATGTAATGACTACTAATGGCATATCATGTCAATTTATATTTATCGTTTACAATTGCTCTATCATTAAACTTTTGGTTGGTTCTAAATTTTTGATACAACACAAAAAAACTACACAATCTATCCAAGTACATGAATCTTTGATCATATCTTTGTTCATATTTCCCCAATATAGAGTACTAAATGAAAAATTGTGACAACAGTTTTGATGAAAATAAATATGCTTATTTTACCTAATTTCTCATTATCACTTCTCTTCAGCCATTAAGAAGCCATCCACTTATTTAATACAATTTGAAAACTATTTTCTTCATTGTTATGCACCTTTCTCTATAGCCTTAAAATAATTTTCTCAAGATTTTACACTTCATGCCAACTCAACATTTATGTTCAATTAAATCATCTGACATACAAAGTGGACAAACTAAGTATAGTATCCATTCATCTCTTGAGTTTTTTAGATTCAAACTACAGCTATATGCAGCACTGGAAATTGCACAATCAAGAACTGAAGAGACTTACTGCTGCTTATCTTTTTCCTTAAAAGCATGATTTCACAAAGCAGAGTGTTAGTGATTATCAGAGAAAGCCAATTTATAGCTCCATGTAGGATTTTGTGGTATATAGTGATCTGAATGCACAGTGCTAAAAAGTATATTTTCATACATCTGTCCAAGGAAATAAAATATACTGGAAACCAGTTTCTCTAGTATTAATATAACATATTAAAAAATACACTGAACCTAGTAAGAAGAGAAATGTTAATGATAAACTTGTTTTTTCCTTAGTTCTTAGAAAGTTTTGCTTCACTTATTTTAATTTTTAAAATATTTTCTCTGTCTTAATTTGATTTTAACAGTGGAGGATAAACTTACTTTTTAAAATCCTGTTTTCATATTTGAATGCAATTATTTATTTATTAAAAAAAAATTTTTTTTTTTCGGTATGTGGGCCTCTCACTGCTGTGGCCTCTCCCGTTGCGGAGCGCAGGCTCCAGACGTGCAGGCTCAGCAGCCATGGTTCACGGGCCCAGCCGCTCTGCAGCATGTGGGATCTTCCCGGGCCTCTCACTGCTGTGGCCTCTCCCGTTGCGGAGCGCAGGCTCCAGACGTGCAGGCTCAGCAGCCATGGTTCACGGGCCCAGCCGCTCTGCAGCATGTGGGATCTTCCCGGACCGGGGCACGAACCCGTGTCCCCTGCATCGGCAGGCGGATTCTCAACCACTGCACCACCAGGGAAGCCCTTGAATGCAATTATGAAGTAACTTAGAATATAGGAAATGCCTCGTGTTACATGGCAAATGACCTTCTTTTTCTAAGCTTATCTGGTAAGTGGCACTACCAAGCTCTTTTATTATAATGAAAAATTGCTAGACTGACTTGTACATATTAATCTGCCTCTCAGAATTTGTGGCAAATAAACTTTAGTTCAATGTCCTCTGTGCCACCTATCAGGATATGAGAATAACTATTTTAAAATCTTTATTTTTGAATGTATCATTTTAATTGAGCACTATGTGGAATTTTCCAAGTATGCTTTTTCATTTATCCATTTGGCTTTAAGATACGGTTACTTTGTTGTGTCTTAAGTGGACATGAATAAGTTTAATCTATAACATCTATATAATAATCTTCTATATAACAAAAATTTTCTATTCTAATTATCATTTATGATAAATGCCTTCTGATTTGTTCTTTGCATCACTTTCCAATTCCTCAGCAAGTTGAGACATACCTAACTGTGAAGGTGTAATTGTACCTGATAACCTATAACCACCTGGAAATGTTTTTATGGGAAGTGCTGGTCATTTTTCTTCTTCTTCAAGCTACAGAAGACAAATCTAAATTGAATGATTAAAAAAAAACCTCTGATGTTGTGTAGTAGCATTCAAGCAGAGAACTGTCTTGCTGTGTTCACCTCCTTTTTTCTCATCTTAAAAGAAAGTTATATATCAACCCCATGAAACAAGTAGCATGCTTCTAGCCTATGGAATTTTAGTGTGTTTTAAAATAATTCTTCCATTTAGAATTAACAGCCAGGAAGGAGAAACAGACATAACAGTTGGATCTTATTTTAAAGTATTTATAACAGGGACAATAATTAAGAACTCTAAAATTCAATAGGATTCTAGGTAAAACATAGTTCTATACATATAAGCCCTTGAATAACCTGATAAAATTGTAAGATGTTAACTTCTTCATTAATTTAATCTTTTTAAAATTTATTGTGATATTCATATGGGTATAATAAAATAAAGACCCAATTCCTAGATAATAACTGTTCTCCATTAGAGAACATAAAATGATAATGTCTATTAATCAAAAATAACAATATAACCCCAAAATGAGTAGACATCTGTCTTATAACTTCACAACAGAATGCAAGCTGTCTTAGTACTGTGAAGATTGAGGCTTCTGTAAGGATTAGAGATCCTCAACTCAGTAGAGATATTGCAAGCAGTTTCAATGTGTCTACAAGTACCTGAGAGAGCAGAAGAGCCTTGGTGTTGTAACTGTTAAATGAACACTTGTTAAGTGGAGTACAGGATACCAGATACTGAGCCGAGGTTCAACAGTAGACCACAGAGGAAACTGAAATAGAGAAATGTGTCACTCACAGGTCCTGGAGGAAGTACACTGCAGGTCTAGGGGCCACATGGGGAGGTCAAGGCAGAGTGCAGACAGAGAGAGAGACAAGACTTGGGGCACACACCTTTATTAGAGTCTGCAGGCAGAGTGCTTTGGGGTTTTGTGGCAAATGCTGGATTGGTCAATTCAAACCAAAAAAGCATGATTTTTTTTAAGGTCCACAGGGGTCTTATCTAAAAGGCAAACAAGGAGAAGGCACTAGGAAGCAGGAAAGACTGTTGATCACAAAGTCTGTTTGAAAGTCATATCAGGAACTTACATTTGCTTGTGACTCTGTGCACTGTTACCTAGGGCATGAACTTGCATGAGGGGCTTAGTGTTAGTTTAAGGCCCCTGTAGGCCATTTGGCTAAATAAAATGGATGCCGAGCCACCAATACCATGGAATAGCCTACTAGACACTTGACATTTGTCTAGAAAGAAGCCAGAATGACGGTCACAGGAGCAGCAGAAAGAACAGAATAAGAGGTCCCTTGGAGGATCCTAAAAGTAAATGCTTGGAACATACTTTCATAATGAAAACCCTCAAAAAACTAGGAATAGAAATGAACATTGTGAACCTGATAAAGAACATCTATGTAAGCCCCACAGCTATCATCTTACTCAATAGTGAAAAACTGAACACTTTCTCCTAAGATCAGGAACCAGACAAGGATGCCTACTCTCACCACTTCTATCAACATTGTACTAGTGGTTCTAAGCAGAGAGAGAGAGAGAGAGAGAGAGAGAGAGAGAGAGAGAGAAACGAAAGGAAGAGAGGAAGGAAGGAATGAAGGAAAGAAAGGAGGGAGAGAGAGAGGAAGAAAGAAAGGATATCCAGATTGGGAAGGATGAAGTAAAAATAGCAATATTAGCAGATGACATGATTTTATATACATTAAAAAAATCCTAAGAAATCAACTAAAAAACTATAAGAACTAATAAGTTCAGCAAGATTGCAGCTTACAAGATCTCTAAACAAAAAGCAATTGTATTTTTATACACTTGAAATTAATAATCTAAAAATGAAATTAAGAAAACATATTCACAATAGCATCAAAAAGAATAAAATACTTAGGGATAAATTTAACAAAAAAGTGCAAAACTTTTAATGTGAAAACTATAACACATTTTTGAAAAAAATTAAATAAGTTCTAAATAAATAGAAAACCACGTCATGTTTATGAATAAGGAGATTTAACATTGTGAAGATGGCCATAATCCCCAAACTGAACTCTAGATTCAAAGCAATACCTATCAGAATCCCAGTTAACTTCTCCACTGAAATGGACAAGCTGATTCTAAAATTCATATGACATAGAGTGTTCTGCCTATGTTTTCCTCTAAGAGTTTTATAGTGTCTGGCCTTACAGTTAAGTCTTTAATCCATTTTGAGATTATTTTTGTGTATGGTGTTAGCAAGTGTTCTAATTTCATTGTTTTACATGTAGCTGTCCAGTTTTCCCAGCACAACTTGTTGAAGAGGCTTTTTCTCCATTGTATACTCTTCCCTCCTTTATCAAAGATAAGGTGACCATATGTGCGTGGGTTTATCTCTGGGCTTTCTATCCTGTTCCATTGATCTATATTTCTGTTTTATGTGCCAGTGCCATACTGTCTTGATTATTGTAGCTTTGTGGTATAGGCTGAAGTCAGGGAGCCTGATTCCTCCAGCTCCATTTTTCTTTCTCAAGATTGCTTAGGCTATTCAGGGTCTTTTGTGTTTCCAAACAAATTGTAAGATTTTCTAGTTCTTTGAAAAATGCCATTGGTAGTTTGATAGGGATTGCACTGAATCTGTAGATTGCTTTGGGTAGTAGAGTCATTTTCACAATGTTGATTCTTCCAATCCAAGGACATGGTATATCTCTCCATCTGTTTGTATCATCTTTAATTTTTTTCATCAGTTTCTTATGGTTTTCTGCATACAGGTCTTTTGTCTCCTCAGGTAGGTTTATTCCTAGGTATTTTATTCATTTTGTTGCAGTGATAAATGGGAGTGTTTCCTTATTTTGACCCACCTCCTAGAGAAATGGAAATAAAAACAAAAGTAAACAAATGGGACCTAATGAAACTTAAAAGTTTTTGCACAGCAAAGGAAACCATATACAAAACAAAAAGACAATCCTCAAAATGGGAGAAAATATTTGCAAACAAAGCAACTGACAAAGGATTAATGTCCAAAATATACAAGCAGCTCATGCAGCTCAATATCAAAAAAAAAAAAAAAAACCCAATCCAAAAATGGATGAAAGACCCAAGTAGGCATTCCTCCAAAGAAGATATACAGATTGCCAACAAACACATGAAAGGCTGCTCAACATCACTAATCGTCAGAGAAATGCAAATCAAAACTACAATGAGGTATCACCTCACACCGGTCAGAATGGCCATGATCAGAAAATCAGCAAACAATAAATGCTGGAGAAGCTGTGGAGAAAAGGGAACCCTCTTGCACTGTTGGTGGGAATGTAAATTGATACAGCCACTATGGAGAACAGTAGGGAGGTTCCTTAAGAAACTAAAAATATATCTACCATATGAAATTGATACAGCCACTATGGAGAACAGTAGGGAGGTTCCTTAAGAAACTAAAAATATAACTACCATATGACCCATCAATCCCAGTACTGGACATATACCCTGAGAAAACCATAATTCAAAAAGAGTCATGTACCCCAATGTTCATTGAAGCTCTATTTACAATAGCTAGGACATGGAAGCAACCTAAGTGTCCATCAACAGACAAAAGGATAAAGAAGATGTGGCACATATATACAACAGAATATTACTCAGCCATAAAAAGAAACGAAATTGAGTTATTTGTAGTGAGGTGGATGGACCTAGAGACTGTCATACAGAGTGAAGTAAGTCAGAAAGAGAAAAACAAATATCACATGCTAACACATATATATCAATCTAAAAAAAATGGTTCTGATGAACCAATGGACAGGACAGGAATAAAGATGCAGACATAGAGAATGGACTTGAGGACATGGGGAGGGGGAAGGGTAAACTGGGATGAAGTGTGAAAGTGGCATGGACATATATAAACTACCAAATGTAAATTAGATAGCTAGTGGGAAGCACCCGCAGAGCACAGGGAGATCAGCTCAGTGCTTTGTGACTGCCTAGAGGGGTGGGATAGGGAGGGTGGGAGGGAGATGCAAGAGGGAGGAGATATGGGGATATATGTATACGTATAGCTGATTCAGTTTGTTATACAGCATAAACTAATACAACATTGTAAAGCAATTATACACCATAAAGATATTTTTAAAAAATAAATAAATAAAAATAAAATTTATATGAAATTGCAAGGGACATTGAATAGCCAAAGCAATCCTGAAAAAGAACGATACAGTAGGACACACACTTACTAATTTCAAAACTTACTACAAATCAATAGTAATCAAGAGTTTGTGGCCCTGGCACAAGGATATACCTATTAATTAATTGAAAGTCCAGAAATAAAACCATATACCTATAGTCAACTGATTTTTGACAGGGGTTCCAAGACCATTCAATGAGGGAAAGAATAGTCTTTCCAACAGAAGGTGCTAGGATAACTAAGTAAATAGCCATATGCAAAAGAATGAAGTTGGAATCTTATGTCACATACAAAAATTAACTCAAAATGAATCAAAGACTTACCTGTAAGAACTAAAATTATAAAACTCTTAGAAAAAGACATAGGTGTAAATACTCATGACCTCAGAGCTGGCAAATAATTCTTAAATGTGACACAAAAGCACAAAAAAGAAAAAGAAAAGAAACAAATAGCTAAGTTAAATTTCGTGTAAAGTAAAATCTTTTGTGCTTCAAAGGACCCCAGCAAAAAGTGCAAAGTCTATTTTTAAAAAGTGCAAAGACAACCCCAGAATGGGAGAAAATATTTACAAATCATGTATCTGATAAGAGGCTTGTATCTAGAATACATAAAACTCACACAACTCAATCATCAAAGGAAAAATAGACTAATTTTTAAGATGGGAAAAGCATCTAAATATTCTTTCTCATCCAAGGATAATATATAAATGGCTAATAAGCACATAAAAAGAGAATCCATGTCATTAGCCATCAAGGAAATGTAAATCAAAACCACAAGGAGGTAACACTTCACAACCACTGGGATGGCTAGAATCAAAAAGTCTGATAATAAGAATTAGAGAGGATATAGAGAAATTGGAATCCTCATACACTGCTATGGGAATGTAAAATGATGCAGCCACTTTGGAAAACTATCAGTTCCACAAACTACTGAGTTACCATTAGACATAGGAAATTCCAATCCTAGGTATGTACCCAAGAGAAATATCAACACCTATCTGCCAGCACTCTCTTAACCTTTGAATGGGAAGGGGTAGGTGGGAAGAGTTGTTTGGTTCACAATATAGACCCAATGTCTAGTAGAGTATTTGGCACCGAGTATATTCTCAACAGATATTTATTTAATGAATGAAAATGTTATCTTTTGCAATCCAAGAAATAAACTAGTAACAAATATTTTCACAGTATATGTCATAATATAGATTACATTTAATGTTTGTACTTTGTTGTTGTTTTTAGGAAGATATGTTTCTATTTGTATCCTCTATGCATAATATTAAAATTTTAATTTACATTATTTGTTTTATTTTATTTTATGTTACAGTATTTTATATTATTTATAATATGAAATATGAAATATGAATATTAAATCTTATTCCTATATATAAAATATTAATTTCTAATTTACCCTTATATATAAAACATTAATTCTTATCTTAAATATTATATACAAATAAACATTTGCATCTGATTCCTGAGGGAAATTTTTAAAGTAAACAGTTTGCATTAATTTTTTTCAAATTCTAATCAAAAGGGAGGTAACTGACTTAAATCACTAATTTATTTATTCAATAAATACTTATTTTGTGCCTAGTATGTGCCAGACACTCTGTTAAATTCTGAGAGTTAAAAGGCATGTATGTTGGGGGATGAGGAGGGGGATAAAAGCATCTAAAATCTCATGAATCTCACATGGAGCTGCCTAGGATTTTGAAAACCCCTTTGTAAAGCCAATAATTTTTGTCTGTGGTGTTTTAAAGAAATTTATCCTCTTTTTAGTATTTGTTTAAAGCTAAAGTTTAAGAGGAAAAAAGATATTTTTCTCTGCCAATTAGTTTAATAGGTAAACATTTCTACTGGATATAATTGAATTCAAAATGATTAGCCTGCTCTTCTGCTTCAAAATCCCACCATTTCTACTCTTCCTAGGTAGTAAAAATGGCATTTGTTATTTGATAGATTAACACAAGCATCTCATTATTATTTAATTTGTATTTATTTGGAATGATTGTGCTATTATGAGTTCATTAACCATTTATATTTTTTTTAGGAATGTCTTTTTAGTTTAAATGCTCATTTTCATAGATTTTTAATTTACTCTTAAATGTTCTTTATATTCAACATTTCATCCTACTAAGATCTTCACAATGATTGACTTGGGGCTCTGGAGAATACCATTACACAATACACTAAAAACAATACATCATGAAACAACAGACAACTAGGTAATAAAATATAGTCATACAATACAACAGAGGTCAAAGACCATATTAGTAGTGATATATTGAAACCTTCTAAAGCTAGTATTCATACCTAATACCTCATTGCTAATTTTCCTAGTGTAACCATTACTTTGGCAGCCTGACAAATGAATAAGTGTTTTCCATACTTCTTTCAACCAGTCTAATGTAGTTGATATGAATCTCTGTATCCAGCCCACTTATGACTTTAGACTTGTGGCTAAATGTGGCCAGTCCATAAGACTCACATTCCTTTGGGTGAGATCATTGCTTTGACTTCCCAAGGAATTTTTGACATGTGAAGATTCTCTAAATCTTCCAAGAACATTCTCTGGTGACCCATGTGCCTATTTTACTTCTTATCCAGCTTCATATAATTACTACTTCTCTTGCTATTACTTATCCATTGAATATGTGTTTGCCCAAACCTTCATGTATATACTTTATATTATCACACGACATTGCACTGCTGTACTCAACATTCTAAAAACCGCATAGTTGAACTCCATTAACTTTTGCCACATTGTATCTTTTCCCTCTAAATATAAAACTTACAATATAGCTTACATATTTTAACTTGCACTTCATGTACCTATATTTATTTCCGTATCTGACCCTCCATTCCTATAACTCTCCCATATTCCTATATGATTTGCATATCAAACCTTTGTCAGACATTATGTTACATTGATTTCTTTGTGGAGGCTATAACTTTCAAGTTTCACAGTACACATATAAAAAAATAAATGTTAGGTTTACTTATTACATCAGCATTCCCTCCAAACAGTTCCCATTTAATAGATAAGGAAAATAAATCAGAGAGAGATTAAGGAACGTGCTCAAGGTCAGAGCAATTAAAGAGTGAAGGTAGAATTTAAATCCATGTTGTCTGAATCAAGAATCTGCATTTGTCACACAACATTACATCTCATCCCAGAGTGTCAGAGACTAAGTAGCGAAACTTAGTCATCCCTCAGTCTCCACAGAGGACTGGTTCCAGAAGCCCCACATATACCCAAATCCATGGATACTTAAGTCTCATACTAGGCCCTTCATACCCATGGTTCTGCATCTGCAGATTCCATCAACTGCAGGTCATGTACTACTGTATTTGCTCTTGAAAAAATCCAGGTATAAGTGGATCCACAATGTTCAAACCTTTGTTGTTCAAGGGTCAATTGCAATTTGATACAAACTGGGCATGGCTAACATCAAAGGCTGTCTGGCTGGTTTGAAAGTAACAATGATTTGAACTTCAGATACCATGGGATCCCTTGAGCTGAAAAAGATTGACAGCCTACTTGAGAAGCCTCACATAAACTGTATAATAACAACAACATCAAGTCAAGTTACAATAAATAGAAGCTAGATTTGAGTCTACATTAGACAAGGCTATGATCCACCCACAGACACAAAGAAGAAGAAAAACCTTGCATACAATAATAATACTAGAGTGTAAAATGAAGCTTTCTGTACACTTCCTCAAAGCAACTGATCTAAGGAATTAACATTGAAATGGAATATCTCATAATTCCATTTAATGATTCACTCTTATTATTTCTTCCTTTCTCCATAAGCCTAGACTCCACTGATTTAGACATTTTAGTTCTTAAGAAAATAGTACTTCCTTCAAGGTTCCATTCAATTAGAAAGAGCCTAATTTAATATGTGGGTAAAAGTATTACCTTGTCATTTTTGGCTTGGCATTCCATTAACCAAACCAGTAAAAAGAGAGTTTATAGTGTGAGGTTATTTATCCTAAATAATTAGTGGAAATATTGTTGCTTCTATGAAAATAGGAACAAGAGGTGCGTGAATTAAAGCAAGGACAACCCATGTCTAGCAATAAAATTAATGGAGTACTACTTCCACCATACATAGGAAGTACCAGTAAGAGTTCAAGATTCCTTAGGAGGTAAGAATAGAATTACTGTAACAAACACAGAATTCAGAATAGCTGAAACATTGACTAAAAAGTATTTAGAAGCTCCACCCAGAACATTTAAATCTAAAGCAAGGATGCAAAGAATGGTCAGTGGAAAAGGAAAATCATAAGTACTAGCCATGGCCAGAAGCCAGTTCCAGAAATGAGGACCCTAACGTCTACCAATATTCTAAATATTTCTGTGTCATATATATATTTTTGTATATATTATCTTAATTCTCTTTATGCTCATTCCCTTTTCACACACACACACACACACACACACACACACACACACTCAATGTATCGTTGCCGACAACCTTTGAAATTTAGTCCAAAAGATTAAAAAATAATCCTAGAAAAGAAAGATTTTAATCAAGAAACCTTGTGTAGCAAGTTGGATCTTGTGATACATATGATTTAGGGGAGGAATTCAGTTTATATTTGGTTTTATGAGTGATAACTGCATTTTGTTTGGCAAAACTATTTTTTAAGTATAAGCATAAGAAGGAGGGTATATAAGAAACCTTGTCAATGAAAGGAGATAATTTAAGTAGAACCTGTAGCTTTTATGTCGTTTCAATGGGAGACATGTCCCCTTCTATCACTATGAACCTCAAGGGAGCAGATAATTGCTCTCTCCACACCCAGACATCTAGGGCATGGCTACATTATCTATACACAGCAAATTAAAATTTCCACCAAGAACTTTAAATATAAAGCAAGTAATGCAAAAAAGAACACAGAACTAATTACAGTGATAAGTCATGGTGGCAAATTGTCAATTAGTGACTCCCAGCAATGGTGCTGTTGAGCAAAGTAGCAACAGCAGAATCAGGTAACAGATACCCATTGCTGTCTATTGCAATGGTGCCAACATTATCATCCTAACCATCCTGCTAAGGAATTTAGATTCCACTCAAATTCTATGGGAAGATATCCTGGGAGTTTTAGTCAGGTAACAATATGATTTGGTTAACATTTTGGAAATATTCTATCCAGTGGGAAGAGAGCAAAAAAAGAGACAGAGACCTCAGTCTGTTCTAATCCAGGTGAATTTATGTTGGTAGTAATTATTAAGACATAAAGATGCTAGGTAACTTTGTAGGAATTAATAGAAAAGGAAACTTTATAAATGTTCTTAAGTTTTTTTTTTGTTATTTTTTTTTGCTGTACGCGGGCCTCTCACTGTTGTGGCCTCTCCCGCTGCGGAGCACAGGCTCCGGATGCGCAGGCTCAGCGGCCACGGCTCACGAGCCTAGCCGCTCCGCGGCATGTGGGATCCTCCCGGACCGGGGCACGAACCCGTGTCCCCTGCATCGGCAGGCGGACTCTCAACCACTGCGCCACCAGCGAAGCCCCTTAAGCTTGTTTTTATATTTCTGTTGTTGGCAGTGGTGGTGTGTAGATAAAATACAAGTAGAAATGCTGTCCATTTGATCATATAAAATAAAAACTGTAGTTAGAACCAGATATGGGCTAAGTTTATTTACTAGCATATATTTACAGGCTAAATATGTGTCAGTAACTGTGTTAAAATTTAAATATCCAAGATAAGCAAACTAGACTTTTAAAAATTATCTATTAAACTCTGCACAAATTACAAGCACAAGGTCATGCACAGTGTCAGCATTATAAACCACACTATATTCCCTTTGATAATGTCATGACTCTGAGAAACTGGAGTTTTTGTAATTGAAAAGAAAAAAATCGTTGTGGAAGAGGAAGTTGAGCTATGCTTACTTTCTTTTGATTGTTTTTTTTCTCAAACTTGTACTTTCACACTCTGAAAGTCTTCTTGATTTAGGTAAGTAAGTCTTTATTTTAATCCATCTGAAAACCCACCTTGTAATAGGGCAGTTTGGTCTTTATATTTCTTGTAGGAACAGAAATATTGGACTTAATTCTCTCAACATAATTTTTTTTGTTGTTTTCACTGACTATGTCACACTTTTGCAAAATAACTAATCCTCCCCCGTTTTCTCCCTCTCTACTGTTTTGGAAATTGTATACTCTATTCTTTCAGGGATTAAAAAAATAATAACCTATCATGCATATACCTTTACAAAGCCTAAATTCATTTCTATTTGTTGCATAAAAACTATCTCCAAATTTAGTAGCTCAAAACAATACTGATTTTAATTTCTCAGCATCATATAATTTAGCAATTTGAGCTGCTCTCCTCTGGG
Organism: Physeter macrocephalus; assembly: GCF_002837175.3. NCBI lineage: Eukaryota > Metazoa > Chordata > Mammalia > Artiodactyla > Physeteridae > Physeter > Physeter macrocephalus. Next base: position 41,121,144 of record NC_041220.1, on the reverse strand, counting down.
GTCTTACATGGAAATTTGGTCATCTGGCCAATTGGCCAGGGACCAGTTCCTGGGTTACCCCAGCTAAGGTGGTTTGTTTTTACTAGAGAAGTCTGCTCTTCCAGTAGGCTAGCCCAAGTTTCTTTCTTGATGGCAGAAGAGTCCCGAGCAATAGAAGAAGAGAAACCCTAATGCGTACGTGCTTTTCAATATTTTGTTTAAACATAAGGCAAAGTAAGTCAAATGGTCATGCCCCAAGTCAATATAGGAGGAAATTATACATAACTGTGGATAGAAGGAGGCATTATTGACTGGAGGAGGGGAGAGTTTCCTTGTAACTGTGATCACACCTTCCCTGTAAATACCATTAGGAACTTATAACATTTTAACTCCATTTCTCTTTCTCCCAAAATTACTTGCTTCTGAAATTCACTATTGTCATTTTGAACTTTTACCCCCCAAATTGGCATTATTGTAGTTGTGTCTGTTGCTGTGGTTGTCGTTGTTACTTTATTCAGCCAATGAATGTTTTGGTTTGCTTATACATTTATAATTTTCATAACCAATATCCTTACTGGCACCTCAACACCTATGGCTAAAATACATCTTCATAAGTTCCTGCAATAGTGCCTCTTTGGATGAATTTTTCAGACTTTGTTTGCTTATTTCTCTGTTTTAATCTTAAAATATTTCTAGATTTCATCACTCTTGAAAGATAATTTTCCAGGCTACACAATTCAAGATTAGCATTTATTTTCTCTTAGTATTTTGAGGATATTTTTCCAATGTCTTCCAGTTTTCAACTAATTGTTGGGTTTCCTTAAATTATGTGCACTTTCTGTTCTATTACTATTAAGATAATCTCTTTGACTTTGGTGCTCTAAAATACTGCTACTATGTGATTTGTTTTTGACATGTTAGATTATATTTTATTCAGCATTCTTTGTGCTCTCCATGTTTATACAGTTTTATCTTTCATAATTTTGGCACAATTTACAGAACTACCTCTTTGAATTTTGTTGCTCTCTCATCTCTCTCTTCAGGGGATTTAATTAGAAATATGTGAAAGACCTAGGACTTATAAAAATTTTATTTTCCATATTCCTTTATATCACTTTCCTATTTTCCAACCCGTTGATGCTTAATGTATAACATCTTTAGGTATATTTTTCTAATTTGCTATCTTCCCATCAACGATTTCTAATATTCTCTTTAACAGAATCAAATTTTTTTAATACTAACAGCACTGAATTAATTTCAAAAATTATTTTTATTTCTATAAGTTCTATTTAATTGATTTTAAAATCTGCCTGTTCACTTTTGTAATTTTTAAATAATTTCTTTATTATTCAGTGTATAATCTCTATAATATATTCTGAATCAGATGGATAATACATACAGTCTCTGGAGTCGATATCTACTGTTGGTTGCTTTGGCTCATTTGTACACACAGTTGCCTTTTTTGTTCAGGTAGGATTGGAAATTTCATATTTAAGCTTATATTTCTTATATGTAACTAATCAATGTGTAGCAATGCTTATGTATTGAATAAGATGTGTATTTCTCCAGGTATAATTTGCTTAGATGGGAGTCATTAAGCATTATAACCCCTGGATTTTCTAGCCTTCTCTTCTATCATGTTTGAAGCTCATTTTGAAGCTCCTAGATTCCTAGGGAGTGCAGACTGAGTCACTTAGTGTGCCAAAAAGATTACCCTTAGTTTAGATTCCAATTCATCAGTTCTGGTATTGAAATGTGACTGAGGGAAACCTTTCTGAGTGCAGCTCAGATTTCATCTTACTATGTCACTATTCATTTTTTTTTAAAATCTTAGTTTAAAATATTCCTCCGAATAGATAGATAAAATGTAGTGCATCCAGATAGTGGAATACTATACAGCACTAAATAGAAATGTGTTATCAAGCCATGAAAATAAATGGAGGGAATTTAATTGCATATTACTAAAAGAAAGACGCCAATCTGAAAAAGCTACGTGTTGTATGATTCCAACTCTATGACATTCAAGAAAAAGCAAAATTATGGGGACAGTAAAATGTTCTGTGGTAACTAGAGGTTGGGGAGGTAGGAGAGGAATGTACACAAAGGCACAGAGTATTTTTAGAGCAGTGAAAATACTCTGTAAGATAATATAATGATGCATGCATGTCATTTATATATTTATCCAAACCCATACAATGTATAACATCAAGAGTGCACCCTAATGTAAACTATAGACTTTGGATGATTATGATGTGTCCATGCAGGTCCATCAATTGCAACAAATATACCATGCTGGTGGAGGATATTGATAATGGGAGGACTATGCATGCTGGGGAGCAAGAAGGTATATAGCAAATTTCTGTACCTTCCTCTCTATTTTTCTACGTACCTAAAACTGCTCTAAAAATCTTTAGAATGAAAGATAAATTCCTTATAGATGTACTTTTGGTTTAATGATACTTTTACTTAAGGTTTTATGGATACTGAATAAGGACATTCTGATGAGAATTTACCCATAACCTTGTAATTACAGAGTCTCATGTGGCCGTTAAAAGATTATAGGAAAGCAAAATCAGGAACACTCTATTTTCTAGATGTTGTTTTGTTGTTGTCAATTAAAACGTCAAAGATGGATCTGACTTCCATTGTTATTATTGTTGTTTTTTTACCCTTTTCCTTTTATTACCAAAGTAAGGTGTTTTGCTGATATAAGAGCCTAATAAATAAAGAATGTAAAAGGGAAATATTGTTTGTATACGTATGCCTTTAAAGGAACATTTGATTATTTGGTTAATGGTCATTTTCCAATATAAAGCAGGTGTTTTAGCATCAGAAACCTATTTTTAGTTTTCTTAATATTCAATAAGAGTCACACATCTGATATTTATAGCCTCATGACTCTAAATTTTAATGGTCAAATCTGACCCTGAATATGGTTCTGGTCATTTACTTGAAAGGGACATTACAGTGAAAAGCAACCAAGAGAACACATGAGAATGAGAAAAGGGAAAACAAAATTAGATTACTTATACATGCCAAATCTATTGGTAATTTTTTTTTTATTTCTCATGAAGAATATATTTTTATATAAGAGATATATATCTGAGACATGCTTCCTCTCAAATTGAGTTTAAACACTCATCAAAGGGGAAAATGCAATAAAAAATACTGAGTAACAGCAAAACAAAAGAATTAAGTTGCATTTTTAGTCAATGAATTGGAAGCAGGTGTTAAACACAAAGTTCCTCATTCCATATGTGTCTTAGAGTCAAGAACTATGAGAATAAAAAGAGTAACAGTAAATTCATAAAGATAACTATAATTTACTTCTATGGATACCTATTAGGGGAAAACAACCACAACATCAACACTAAGATTAAAATTGACTTTGTAATGCCATTTCTTTGTTGTTTCTATGAAATAAATTCAAAATTGAAGCCAAGAATAATTTGAACATTTACAGAATACATCAATAATACATCATTACCCAGATCTTCTTCAATTCAGTGATTTTAATTTTCTGTAGAACAAGTGGGGTTTATCAGAGAACTTAGCATCTGAATGTAAAAGGGAAATTGTAAAATGCTTTCTTTAAATTTGCATGTCTTTGGCTCCTGAATAGCCATCAAAGTAATTGTTTCTTAAATGGTATGCAAATCTTTTCTCCTGTGTTGACCCTAATCAAAGCAATTAATTCCATAATGAAGTCTTTCTTCACAGACACCATCTTATTATTATCTTGGTCTAAATTAATAACATCATGATAATAATTAGTAGATTTGAAATCATCTATTTCTTTCTTACAGCATGTGGACTCCTTATAAAAGAGCAACAGCAATGGAAATTAGAGTAAAACACAGCAGCTGCGTTGATTGGTGTGCCCTCCTAACCTTAGCATCTGCAACATTGGCCTTATTTAAATGTGAATGTGATGTGGTTGTAATGTTCTTTGCCTCACCAGACTCAACTACTAAGTATAAGTATATATATTATATGTTACATATAGCTTACATTTACTATAGTATATATAATAGTACATATAACTATTTGTGTAACTATTTTACATAATGTAATATATAATAATATACATGTAACTATGTGCAATTATATGTATACACAAACATATATATATCCCACATATATTTATGTGTATCTATTCTGTGATTATTGGAAGCATCCTTATATCTTTTTTCTATAGTTTTATTTATCACAAAGATTTATACTAATTATATAATTCATATATTCATCACAAAGTTATAATTGATATGATCCTAGCTGAGCAAATCTGTAGAAAGTGGGCAGATCATAAAATGTTTCAAGGAATTCAATTTACATGGATCTTTAGTGTTGAGAGGAGAATGTGCATGAACTAGGTTTCTATGTATTGATACTTTGTATGATATCCTTGAAGTAGGCTTTCCTCATTGGTTTGTTTTCTTGGATGAAATGTCCTGATATCTTTACAGTTGGTACACTGGGGTCCAGGAATTTTACACAGTTTTTCTGCACAATCTTATGTGGTCTGTCATCTTGGCAGTTTTGTCCATAAAGGTATTACATTTTGTGGGTATTCCTCTTGAAAACCTTTCTCAAACAGTTTGCCATTTCTACCACCAACACATGAAGGTGTATCATTAATTTGTTCTAATCTCATTCTCTTTGATTACATATATATATAATCATCTAACTCAAAACAAATAGCAATTATTACGATAATTATTTTGCACATATTCTCACAATATTATACTTATGTTTAATATTGTACTGCTTTATGTAAAGTGTAGAAACATTGAACCATGTGGGAAATTATCCCAGCCTTGATGATATAATCCCAATATGTATAATAATCTTTGCAAGATAATGTTATAATGTTACTTTAAACCATATGTGTACTTTAAAGACAATAAGGAAACACAGTCTTTTACATTAATGAAAATAACCCCCTTTTCATTCATTCCTGAAAATCCTCATATCTTTTCCTTTTAGACAACATTTTTTTAGCATTTCTTATATTACATACTGATGGCAATAAATTGTGTGATAATGTCTTTATTGCACTTTTATTTTTTATACAATTTTAAAAGATTATACTCCATTTACCATTATTACAAAATATTGGCTATGTTCCCTGTGTTGTACAATACACCCTTGTGGCTTATCTTACACCCAATAGTTTGTACCTCCCACTCACCCAATGCTATAATGCCCCTTCCCCCTCCCCACTGGTAACTAATAGTTTGTTCTCTATATCTGTGAGTCTGCTTCTTTTTGGTTATATTCATGTTTGTTGTATTTGTAAGATTCCACATATAAGTGATATCATACAGTATTTGTCTTTCTCTGTCTGATTTATTTCACTTAGAATAATGCAGTCCAAGTCTATCCATGTTGCTACAAATGGCAAAATTTCATTCTTTTTTGTGGCTGAGTTGTATACCACATCTTCTTTATCCATTCATTTGTTGATGTATACTTAGGTTGCTTCCATATCTTGGCAATTGTAAATAATGCTGCTATGAATATTGGGGTGCATGCATCTTTTCAAATTAGTATTTTTGTTTGCTTTTATTTTGGGGGGCGATATATATCCAGGAGTGGAATTGCTGGGTCATATGGTAGTTCTATTTTTAGTTTTTTAAGAAACCTCCATATGGTTTTTCACAGTGACAGTACCAATTTAAATTCCCACCAACAGTGTACAAGGGTTCCCTTTTCCTCAGATCCTCACAAACATTCATCATTTATGTTATTTTTGATAATAGCCATTCTGATATGTGTGAGGTGCTATCTCATTGTGGTTTTGATTTGCATTTCCCTAACAATTAGTGATGTTGAGCATCTTTTCATGTACCCACTGGTCATCTTCATTTCCTCTGGAAAAATATCTGCTCACTTCTGTTTTTATTCTTAATGGATTTTTTTGATGGATATAATATTTCTGACTTGACAGAATTATTCTCTCAGCATTCTGAAGACCTCATTCCACTGCCTTCTGTCATCCATAGATTTTGCTGAAAAGTCACATGCTTCCCTGTATAACATGTCATGCTACTCTGGTTTCTTTCAGGATTTTTCTTATTTTTGGTGTGCAATAATTTGTCTATGGTATTTGTAAGTATGGTTTTCTTATGTCTTATATTTGCTGAGTTTTTTGGAACTCTACATTTATATTTTTTACTACATTAGGAAAACTTTTATCCAATATTTTTTCAAATATTTCCTGTTCCCCTTCAGGGACTGAAATAAGAAATATTTTATACATTTTGATATTGTCTTAGAGGTCTCTGAACCAGTATTGGTATGTTTCAGTTTTTATATCTCTGTTTTTTATATTGGATAATTCGTGATGATCATTTTCAGTTACGCTGATTCTTTCCTCCGTAATCACCATTTTGTTGTTAAGACCAATCAGTAAAATTTTATTCTGGATATTATATATTTTTCATTTGGATAATTTTCATTTGTCTTTTTTTTTTTAAAGAACAAAGCATTTTATTTATTTTTTTCCATTTTAAAATGTTTTATTATTCTATTTTACTATATATATATATATATATATATATAAAACCCCATATCTCCTCCCTCTTGCCTCTCCCTCCCACCCTCCCTCTCCCACCCTTCTAGGTGGTCACAAAGCACCGAGCTGATCTCCCTGTGCTATATGGCTGCTTATTATTTTTTCTAACTCTCTGCTGATATCTTTTCATTTAATACAGATATATTTTGCTTCATATTAATGAGTATAGTTATTATGTTGACTTTAAAGCCCTTCTCTGGTGATATCACTATCTGGTCATATTGGAGATCATCTCTGTTGACTGTCTTTTATTTTTGAGAATAAATCACATTTTCCTGGTTCCTCAGATGTAATTTTGGTTTATATTTGGACATTGTAAAAATAATACTGTGGATAATAATGATTCTGTTATAGTCTTTTTAAGGACATTAGTGTGTTTAACAAGATATTGACTTGGTTAGACTCAAAATTCAAACTCTGTGACTTGGACAGAAGTTGAAAGATAATTTCAGTGTCTTCATCTATAGTTTGGTTGCTTGTAGTCTACACCAGGCCTGTGGTGCTTCAAGTATCAACCAGATTTTGGACAGTTTATACATAGAATATGGGCACCTCCTTTTTTTGCTTGCTTCCCACAGAAATTCACTCTGCATTTTACTGTGGCTATGATTGTACTAAACTCTGTCGTCTAGGTCTTCACACCATAAATATGAGTTTTCTTTCTATCCAAGTTGTAAATATACTACACAGAGCTATGTGTGGCCTTCTTCTGGTTAAAAGTCATAACAACAGAATATTCACCCATATCAATAGTCTTCTCTTCTACTTGGCAGCTGATCCTCAAAATCTACCTGACTTTGTTTATGCTCCAGAGCATTTGAGTAGATTCTTTATGTTGTTGTTTAGTTGTCTGGTTATTTTCTACAGAGTTTTAAATTGATTTCTGCAGGAGACTCAGCCCACTCAGAGTGTATATATCTATATATATATATCTGCATGCTTCACTCCTCAAATCATGTTGCAGTTATTTCTTTATTAAGTGTGTAGTCTTGGATTTCTTTGTTTTTATCCTGATTACTCTTATTGAGCTTTATGAATCTCTAAATTTATGTTATTATTATTATTAGGTATATTTGGTGTTCTTAAATTTCAGTTTTATTGATTTTATTGTTTTTCTTTCTGAAAAATATCAGTGACTCAACTTAGACCAATGTGGTCTCAGAAATATGTGGTTTGAATAGGGAATATTACAATGCTTTGTATTGATGAGTAATGATTTTTATAAAACTTAAAATTTAGGGATAAAACAACACAGTGAGGTAATCATGGAAAACATCATTATTCTTTTAGAGATGAAGAAATGGAATTGAAAGTTTTAATAATTATTTTCACTTCACAGAGCTAGGAAAAGTGGAGGGCAGTACTTCAACTCAAACAAGGTTTACTTAATCTACTCCTTTCTTCCACAATACTTTCAGTTTCAAAACTATTTCTAAATCATCTCTTTTAATTAATTCTACTTGATAGGTTAAATCTAAAGCTGTTAAAAATATATAGATCAAGCAGATTTAATGCCACAAATCACAGTTCCATTGCAAATATCACTGAATTCTTAGGGAGAATTCCATATCTACCCCTTGTTATACTCACAGCTTTAAATCACCCTATAGGTATGATTCACCAGATCTGAGTTTAAAATATTACAAAACAGCTACTCCAATATTTATTGTGGATTAGGAAACAAGCTCTGAGGACATGTGATCAAATGTTTATGTATACTAATATTATTTTATCAATCACAAACAATATTTAAAAAAAACATAAACTGCTGCTTCTGGGAAGACAGAGTAGATGTACTTTTCCTTATTGTTTCCACTAAGCACAAATAAAAACTGTGAACATTATATATAAAACAAACAAAAGACTATGAAAGCTGGAATGAAGAAGGAAGACCAGAGAAATTACATGGGTGTGAGTTACTTGGGATTCTGTTTTTCTTCTCATTCCTAGATTTAGAGCTGAAGAAGCTGGATACCTAGAAATGTAATAGGCACAGACAAAAACAGAGATGAAAAAAGATGATACTCTCTAGTAATGGACCAGAACCAGCCTAATAGATGTAAATCTTTTAGACTGCATCCACTCTATTTCAGATAAAACTGGTCCTAAGGAGATGAAACATTTATCCCTTGTCACTCTGGCTAGTGACAAGGCATTCCCCTCCCCCAGTTTCAGTGAAGAATATATAGCTTGCATGCAATTCCACCACCTCCAACCAGCAGTAACAAGGTGCTCCTCCCTATACTGAGGAGGTATCAGAGGAGGCTTAGTGGAAAAAGGCAGGACTTTAACCACAGCCCAGCAGCAAAATGATCATCCCCACTGCATTTTCAATGAAGATAGCATGGGAAGCCAGTATTCCCACCCCTGCTTAGGAATAAGGAAAAGCTCCTCTACCCCTTCAGGTATAGGTGGTGACCTAGTGGGGAATTGAGACTTATCTTTACCTGGTAGTAGTGAGGTGGCATCACCTTTCCCCTGCCACAGCAGTAACCAAAAAAAAAAATAAATAAATAAAACACAGCTAAAATATGAAAAATTTTAAAGATCCAGAATCTCATAATACAAAAATCCAGGTTTCAATAAAAAAATCATTCAGCATACGAAGAACCAGGAATACCTCAAACTGAATGAAAAAAGACAATCAATAAATGACAACACCAAGATAATAAAGATGGTAGAAATACTTGACAAAAAATTTAAAGCAGCCAGGATAAAAATGCTTCAACAAACAATTAAAACACTCTTGAAACAAATGAAAAAGTTGAAAATCTCAGCAAGTCAATGAAAGATACACAGAAGAATCAAATGGAAAGTTTTGAACTGAAAAATATACCAGTGTTGTGGGACATAGAAAGTTACTTATTAACAGTTTGAGATCTTAGTGTATTATTTAATCTTTAGTAGGTAGATCCAGAGATACATTTAGTCTAGGGTTAATTTTTTCCCATTAACTAAGGCAAGATCCTACTTAGTGCTCTAAATGATACTCCCTGAATTATGAGTTTTTCTACTCTGGGCTGTTGAAAAGAGACACTACTCTTGACCCTATAGGAGCTCCAAGCAGTATTCCATATAATCCTGTCAGATAGTTCTTTTCTCAGCATTGGATCACTTCCTCACATATATGTGGTTATCAATAGTCAACTAAATGTCCAAAGTGGACCATCCACAGACCTCTGGAGTTCTTGCTCTTGTAGCTCTGTCCTTTCTGATACTCTGTTCTGTGAACTCTTGCCATTTTATCTTCCCCAGAATTCCAGCCCCACCTCCTCAAGTCAGAAAGACTAATGGTCTTTGCCTGGGTGCCTCCTCTCTGGATCATGACTTAGAAACATTCTCCAGGAAGTAAGCTGGCAATCATATAGCCTACCTTTATTGTTTCTCATCATTTAGGGACATTCTCCTGCTGTCCAATTTTTTGAGTTTCATTATTTCATTTGTTCCATATTGCATTTTACATGTTTTATGAGGAACGGGAGATCCATTTCCTGTAACTCCATCTTAACTAGAAGTTGAAACTAACATTTACTTTTAGTCTATCTGTATTTATATATTTTTAAGCTGCTTTCTTGTAGACAGTCTATAGTTGTGTCTTGATTTATATCTTACAGTCTCAAAATCTGTGCCTTTAATTGTAAAGTTTAGAAAATTAATATTTAATGTAATAATCCATAAGTTTATAGTTTTAATCTACTATCCTGCTGTTTGGTTTCTATCATTCCCACCTGTTCTTTGTGGGTTTTTTTCCCTCTTCTTTTCTGGTCTTTTATTGAATTTTTTGAATAATTTTATCTTCACTATTGGTTTATTATTTATATATTTTAAAAAAATTTAAAGGTATTTCTAGGTTTTATAATATATTTAACTTATTAAAATCTATTTTCAAATAATATAATATCACTTCATGTACAGTGAAAGACTCTTACACTGGAACACTCTTATATCCCCATCCATCCTTTGTGTTATTGTTGTCATATATGTCACATCCATATACATTATAGACCTCATGATACATTGCTTTTACATTTGGTCATTTATTATTTTAAGTGTAAAAAACTAGGAAAAATATATCAACATATTTTCCATTATCAGTACTCTTCATTCATTCATGTAGATTTAATTTAACATATGGTGTCATTTTTCTTCTGCCTGAAGTACTTCCTTTCACATTTCTTATAGTATCATTTTGCTGATGATTGATTCTTTCAGCAGCCATTTGTCTGAAAAAGTCCTTATTTTACATTCAATATTGAAAAATATTTTTTGCTGGTTAAAGAATTCTAGACTAATTATTTTATTTCAATAAATTAAAGATATATCTTTCTTTTGTCCTCTGGCTTATATAATTTATGATATAAATTTCAGTCATTCTTATCTTTGATCTTGTCTTGAGTTCTTAATGCTTAGTGAAATTTTGCTGTGTTTGAGATTTTCTCCTTACCTTGTATTTAGGATTTGATTCTTATATACTTTGTTGTGGTTTTCTTTATATTTATTCTTTTTTTTATTGGGCTTCTTGGATCTGTGGGTTTAAAATTTTTATAAGGTTTTAAAAAATATTTGGCTATAATTTCTTCAAATATATTTTTTATCTCTCACACTTTCCTCTTCTTCTGGGATTTTGGTTGCATGTATGCTAGTCTGAATAATATTGCTTCACAGTTCACAGTTGCTATGTATTTTTTTTGTTTTGTTTTGTTTTTTTCTCTCTATATTTGACTTTACATAGTTCCTATGTCTTTAATTTCTATGATGTTTTCTTCTGTGGTATGTGCTCTGTATTAATTCCAGTGTATTTGCAATTTAAAATGTTTTATTTTTAATCTCTATAAATTCTATTTTAGTCTTTTATATATCTTCCATTTTTATCTTCATCAGTCATGTGATTCCTCTGACTTCTTGAAACGTTTAAGCATATAATATCCCTGTCTCTTCATCATCTCTTCTCATTTCTGTGTTGATTTAAATTAAATAATGTTTTTTTGTTTTTTTTTTTTTTGTTTTTTTGGTTATGGATTTCCCTGTTATTTGCTTGGTTGTTGTCTCTTTTTTTTTTCCTTTATTTTAGGTTGTACTTTGCCGATTTTAAACTGTCAGTTGTTCAATTTTGATAGAGTCCTTTAAATCATGTTTGATTTTGTTCTTATGTTCAGATAAATTTCCTGAATTTAGTTTAATCATTCTAAGATTATTTTTCTTATTTGTTAGAACAGGGCCAGAGTAGATTTTAGTCAAAAAGTAAGTAAATCTTACTACAAAGTTGATATAATTCAGAAGATTCTGCTCATGTATTATTTGGTCTTTCCACTCTCACTTGTATAAACATAAACTATCCCCAGCCTGGTATGAGCTTCAGTAATTGTTCTATTTGCTACTTCCTGAGCCTTGAGTGAAGTCAAGGCTTCCTGTTCTTTCCTTGAAAATTCTGTATCTGGTTTCATGAAATTGTACCCTACACTTGCTTAGATTAAAATTCATTAAAAAATCAAATAAAAGAAACTCCTATAAAAATGTCTTGAACTCTTTTCCTGATAGTCATGTTCTCCCTGGTACTCTGCCCTACCATTCTAACTGCTTTGTTCTATATGAACTTGAATCTCTGTCTTCTCACCTTAGAGAAACTCAAGACCAACCTTGCTTTGGAAACTTTGTCGCTGCTTTGCAGTCTGAGGAGGTGTCTTTGCACCATACATGAAATTAGAAAGTCGTGAGATCATAGAGGGTTCACCTTGCTTAATTCCATTCTTTCTGGGATCACGGCCCTGCTCTACCTTTATTTCCAATTTCTGAAAATCATTATCTCATATAATTTTGTTCAGTTTTATGGCCATGTATGGAAATTGATGCTGGCCTTTGTCTGGGCCACATGTCTCCAGTAAGCTAGCTAAAGTTTCTTTGCATTATAACTAGTTTTCAAAAGCAACAAGCAAGAGAGGGCAAACCCTAATGCACAAGCATTTGTCAAGCCTCTTGAGTCATTTTTGCTACTATCCCATTAGCCTAAGCAAGGCACAATGGTAGAGACCAGAGTTAACAAATGAAGGGATTAAACAAAGTAATGGATATGAGAAGGGTGATTTCTTAGGAGCCATTATTGTAATGATCTATCACACAAATGTTATCAAAAATTACAAGGGCTGAATAACAAGTACCGGGGGCTGTATTGATTTACTCTGGTAAAGAGATCACATCTGGAACAACAGCCACAGTGGAAGACACCACCTGGTGTAATGTACACTAATCCACTATCTTCTTCCAAGACCCATCTGTCTTACTGGAAAGGTAAGTTAAATGAGAGTGTAATGGGAATCCCCATCCCTGTATTTTCAAATTTTTGAGTATGGCAATAATCTCTGCAAAATCACAAGGGATGTAGTTTTGCATTTGGCTTACTATTTTTATAAATGAGTGAGATCCAAAGCTTTCTAATTTTCTTACTATACAACCCTCACTCCAAATAACAGGGCACAAGGTAAAAATTCCCCCATTTGCTGAGTATAAGTATTCTAACTATATATGAAGAAACTGGGGAAATAAAAACAACATAAAACAAAATAAAATAAAACAAAAAAACAAATAAAATAAAATAAAACAAAATAAAATAAAATAAAACAACATAAAACAAAATAAAATAAAAACAACATCTGTGGACCTGTAGTTCCACTGTACTACAGGCTTGGGTAAAAACCCACTCATCACCTAAACTTAGTGAGTATCCATTTTGACTACAGTGGTGGTCTAGATTCAAAGCACCAGCATTAGTTTTAGATTAGAGGTAGTGTGCAATAACCTATGAGCTACCTGACAGATGACCCTTTAGAGGTGACTAGGTGAAAAATTTGTGGCCCACATTTATGATTTTATTATATAGTTATTTTTCAAGCTATATGTACTACCCTTTATTGCAGGAACTCTGAGTCTGCAAGTAATCCAGATCTTGGAATGGTAATGACTGCAATGACTACAAAGGCTCAAGGGAAGGCTATTTTCAACAGAGATTAACTTTTCATTGTGGTAAAATATACATAACATAAGATTTACCATTTTATTTATCCACTGTTAAGTGTACAGTTCAATGGCATTAAGTACATTCACACTGTTGTACCACCATCACCACCATCCTCCTCCAGAACCTTTTTCATCTTCCCAAACTGAATTCCATATTCATTAAACAGTAACTCGACATCACTTCCTTCCCCAAGTCTCTATTAGCCACCATTCTACTTTCTGTCTCTATGAATTTGACTACCCTAGGTACCTCGTATAAGTGAAGGCTTAAGTTTTCTCAGGCATTTCTGGGCATGACTCTTCCCTGGGCCTCTACATGTGCTTTCTTTTAACCTGATTCCTCCATATACACAGTTGTTGCTAAATGCCTTAATTTCCTTAAGAGACTTAATGGCACTTTTGCTTAGGGATCCAGCTGTTGTATTCTTCAGTTAGTAATCTCTTGGCCTAAACATCTATGGGTCTATATTCCCCTTGCGATGCCAGCTGCTTATCACAGTTTCTCTTAGCCTGAGATCTAACTATGCCACTTTTGAACATCTGAATTCTTGAGTTAGGTGACATAGAAACAAAACACACAGGCAACAACAAAACAGGTTACAACATTGCAAATTCCATCCATGCTGATCTCTTTGGTCTTAGGAAGGGTACTGAGAACTGGGCCACTGTTTCCCCCAAACCATGCCATGCTGGGGAGAGGGAGGAAAAACGGCAAGTATAAACACCACAAAATTTATTACCATTATGAAGGAGGCTTTTTCTTCATGGGCCATTTCTTTGGTTGTTGTAGATCTTTGACTAATTTCTAGAACTCTTATAAAACTATTAAAGTCAGGCTCTAGTTGTTTCCATGGAGGAAGGACGGCTTAGAGCTTCTTAGTCTGCCATCTTGCTAATGTCATACTTCCCAGACTTATATTTTAATTTATAATTGTAGTTGTTTATTCAGTTCAAATAGAATTAATTGGCCTTCCTTTTTTATTGATCCTGGAGACCCTGTAATCAATTAGTTCATAGATCCATTTAATATTATTAATTACTCCTCCAAATTTCTTCTTATTATAGAAAAGCATGACATTTCCCCTGAATAGTTAGTGCTGCTACTATCTGCCCTACCATCACTTCATTCAGCATCTTCTACCTTCATCCCTGCTCTACAGAGAATAGTCATTATAGTTACTTTTAAAAAATACTTGCTCTCATTTTATTAATGTTTTTCTTAATATCTTGATGAAAGGAGTGACTTCAGGCCCCACTGGGAAAATATTTAGATGATGATTAAGATGGTGATATGATAAATCCACTCAACATTGTCTTCTTTTTATGGTTTTGGATTCCTTGCTCTGCATTATCTCAAGGGCTTTCTGGCATCACAATTTAATTTTGTCTCATTTATGGTAGGATTTAAGCTTTAGTCAGCTGCTTCAGCTAGCTCATTGCATCTCGAATATCTAGAATGTCACACAGACCTGTAATTTAACCTGAGTTATCACAAAATTATGTTAATCATTTTCTGGTATGGCACTGTTAGAATCTCTCCTATAGATTTACCACAGTTTATGCCTAGGTAAATTTGTAAAAGTGTTTCCTTCCTTTTGATTTTGTAATTGGTCCTCAATAAAGCCTCTTGGACTTGTATATAGTAGAAAAATTAAACATTTATATTAATTCACAGTTATCTTGGTTTTTGGTTACTCTCAGATGAACCTAATGCAGTTTAAAAGAAGATTTCTATATAAAAAACACCTACAACTATTTGTACCAATTTCTTAATTTATTACACTAGATTTTGAAAATTAATTTTGTAACTTGTAAACATTGTTAAAAATAAACTAAATTACCTTAAAATGTAAATGTAACATTTAATGTGAATTAATATTTTGAATTCTTCATATACTCAAAGAATAGGCAAACCTGCAATAATAAGTACTCCAAAATTTATCACTAGCCTTTGACTTAAACGTATTCTGAAACTTGATGCCATGGAATTAATTCATTATGCATATTTTTTAATCCTGTTTTTAATATACTCTCCTATTCATAGACATAAATATTTTTGCATCTTCTTGCAGTTTTGTAATACGTATCCTAATTGTAAATTTGCAGCAAAATAAAATATAACTCTCAGGACAAACAGGTTTACTAGAGTTTAACTGTCATCCGAATTTTCATTAGGGACAGGGAATTTTTGCAATTTAAGGTGAAGTAAAACTATAGCTACTGTAAAACTCTTAACCCAACAAAATTTTATGTTAAGATTCTAACTGTATATACATTATGTTCCTCCCTACACACACACACACACACACACACACACACATCCCTATACACACATACACAACTACAGTTAGAATTTGCGTGTGTGTGTTTCCGTTAAAGAGTACATATGAAAAACAACTTTCATAATTTATGCTGCATTTAAATACATTTAAAGAAGTAAGACCGTTTCTTTGCATTGTAAGTTTTTAATTCATCTTACCCCCTACCCAATTTCTTGGTAAAATCTTGGAGCGCAGAGTCTATATTTTGCTTTTCTTTCATTGTTTACATGCCAAACACAAAATCTAGCTTTAAAGAGGCACTTAATAAAATTTAATGGAAAAAACATCGGAAGTATCCTCTGTGGGGTTTTCAATAATGACAGATCAAATCCTTAGTCCTGTAATCATGTTTTCTCTATGTTACAAATACTCTACGTTTATAACACTAATATCTCTTCTAAAATATACCTTCCTATTATTTGTCTTGGAAGATTGAATTATAAACAGTGAGGACAAAATCAGCCCACTAGCGTCTGTGTTGTAGACTGCCCTCTTCCTATATGACATTAATGTAGGTTAATTTCTCCTCTCTTATCCACTTGGATAGAAAAAATTACATAATTTATGGTCAGTATATGGTGGAATACCTTCAATGGTGGAGTATATACACCTATCTAATAAAAAATTTCACTCTTTACATAAACTGTTAGACAATTTATCCTTTTGCTTATAAAATTTTTGTCTCACTGTAGATTCCAAACAAAGGTGTTAGGTAGAGACTTTTACGACATGTAGAAAATTCAAGTTCTTCTTCCAATAATATATGGCAGGTATCTCAAACTCTAAATTTATGGCCAATTTCAATGAACAGCAACAAAAATCTTCTGAGTCATTTTGTTAATATCTTAAATTTCACAATAAGTAATATGATTTAAAAAATTATCAGTTTGAAAATACTTCTCTTATTTTCAGATTTTAAAAGCATTTAAGGGAAATATATGCTTTTTCTTTCTCTCTTAGAATTACTGCCTTAAAATGCTTGAAGTTTGCTGTCATTTCTCTGGAAATCTATTTCCAGAGAATCTCCATGATAATATCCACTGTTGCTTCAAACATTCTCAAATGTCTTAAGTATAATTCTTGTCCTAAGATTTAAATCTATTCAGAAATATGTTTTTCCCCCCTATTTTGTGACAGATTGTTTTCAAATTTACTCTGAAACCAGACACAAAGACTTAAATATAAACAATTAAAGCCCAAGTAGCATGCAAAATTGGGGCTGTTCCTAAGTAATAACAACTAAGCTCTGTGAATGACTGCATTATCTTTCAGAGAATGTGTAAAATGAGAAAAAAAGCTGGGAACTGGGCCCTAAAGAACTGGTATAGAAGCCTGAGCGAGAACTCTGAAAGAAAGCATGAAGTGGGAGCATATTGTGCAAATAAAGTGAGATATTACATGTCAAATAGGAGGGTGTGTTCAGCCAAGTTAAATGTTGTGATACAGACGCAGATAGACTTCCAATTTGAAGATGATTTCTTAAATCAGTACATTTTTCAAAAACATAGCTATGCATATTTAGACGTACTTGTGAAGTGGGCATTTGTTGCAAAGTTCCCAGTAAGTTAAACATTAAAAAAAAAAAAAAAAAAAAAGAAAAAAGAAAAAAAGGAAGGAAAGAAAATATGTATCCATCTCTTTCTATTCCCGGCACACCTTATTTCCCCATCCGCCCCAGCCCCAGACAATATCTATTTACATTTTACTGTCAGCTTTTTGCTCCCTGACCAAATCTTATTCTACTACTTCCATTTTTAAAGTATTCTAACAAATAGAGGTCTTCCTATTTTCCTTTTTTAATAGAAAATAATACTCAGATTTCTCTACTAATGATTCACATACCATGGTCGTTCCAATGATTTGTCAGAAAACAAAGAATTTTGAAATGCTATAAATATGTCTTGATCAAAAAAAATTTACTACTTCATTAATGGAATATGTATTGAATATATTTAACTGTTTATGCTTTTGCAGTTGCAACTCTAGTGAAGAACTCTTCACTTAATGTTAAAGAAGAAAATCAAAATAGGATCCTTGATTTTCCTATAATTAATAACTTCATTAAAGTTTTATTTGGGGGTTCTTTCAAAATTAATAATAATAACATACCATGGATTTTTCTAGCTGAACAACTTTTAAAAACAAGTTACTTACATTGACATATAGAACCTTAGCTATAAAACAAGAACCTCAAAAATACAATGCCCTGTGTCCCCTGGTAACTAAGTCCTAAACTGGGCTTGCACATTGCTCCTTGCACTCCAAATTTTGTTATTTCCACTGCAATAGTGACACTGGTATTATAAACAGATTTGTGAGTCTTTATGCTACTATAGAAATGTCCTATAGATGACTCAACAAAACTCTAATTCTCCTATCCTCCTTCCCCATTTTAGAGATGGAAAGATTGAGATTTACAGAAAAGAATCTAACAATTCAAGGAATATACAATAATAAAATAGAAATAAAAATGCATAAGAATTGCCTTCTTTTTCTAGAGCACTTTTCATGGGCAAAATGGTTTTAGTTATAGATAAGCAAATTCAAAAGAATAGGAGAATTTAAATGATGCACTTGTTTTTTTTTTTACACCTGCTAACAGGTGCTAAAATCTGTTTGAATTCTATGAATAGAGGTTTCTTTAACCAAAGTCTCATTATCATAAAACCCAAGATCAAAAAGACTATGAAATATTGAGGCTGATTTAGTTTTCAAATGCAAAGCAGCAGCTGGATTAAAGCACAGGCTACTGGAAAAACCTGGGGAGAAACAACTGACATCTTTAGTCATCGGGTGAGCTCTCAGACAATGAACAGACTGATTGGACATACGGAAATGGTAAAATTCATCATATTATTATTCTAATAAGTTTCATCTCAGGAAACTGATGTGTTGCAAGATGCAGCAGGTCATTCTTTTACTCAGTAAAGGAAAAAAGGGTGATTGATACTGGGAGGACTTAGGTAGAAACAAATTGCTTTTGCTAAGATTATATTTACTTTTTAAATAACGCAATTTATGAAAGTTTTTACTTCAAGAAAAGTTTTCTACACATATATGTATATATAAAAATATGAATATGATTGTATATATTACTGTATATATATGGCAATGAATGTGTGTGTATTTATTAATAGGAAAGAAGAAAGCAAAGAAGGAGGAAAGAATGGGATTTCAAAGCCAGTCATTAATAATCTCACTAATGCTATTTCTTATTTAATATGTATTTTACTTCACAAGTGCATGAAAATGCAAAAGAAGGTCTAATTTACACACGCATAAACGTGTACATTTATGGGAGGCAGCAGAGAGAACTCTGTCTGAACTGACTCTGAGAAGTTGAAACACCAAGGTAATACAAACAAAGAATTTTTTAAAAAATTGAGATTGATATACTCTCAGCTTTGATGAAAGTCCAATACAAGAAGAAACTCTTAAAGGATAATTTCATCATATGGCAAAAGAGTTGTTAAATGCCTTCTCTGTTATGACACCTGATGGCCCTTATCTGATGATAATCTTTGCATTTATTGCTAAGAGGATTCTCTGTCTTTCAAAGCAGGAATAATACTATCAAGCTATAGAGTGTCTTAGGGAAAAAACCACATATACTTACTCTAAAAAAATAGAGAAAAGAAAAGCAATTAAAGCTGCTCCATGTAATTGCAAACTCCAGGGATGTTTTTATTTATTTTTTAAAGGTCTTAGCCTTCTCATTTAAAGTGAGGGAAGAAAAACCTAATCAGTATTAACTCTAAGGAACTAATATAAGTTAAGTATTTGAGAAATATAACAGGATTAAAAAGCAAGAAGGAAGAAGCATGCCTTCAGGGAAGAATTAAAATTTTAACAGGTATATAATAAGGGTAGGATAAATACTAATTATTATTATTAGTGTTGATTTAAAATATGGAGACTAGAATAAAGAAGATTAATTTGTAGAATATCCTTCAATTTTATGGGCATAATATTGTTTTTTTTCTTAAGCCGTTGTCTTCATCTCTTAATATTACTTAGTTTACTTAATATCGCTTTGTTTCATATATACATGTACACGTATATAACATTAAAAAGTATATGCTCTTTGCAGAAAACACGGGAAAATGCCAAAAAGTACACATTAAAAAAATCACTAATTACTCTACCTAGCTAGAGATTATCACTATTAAAATGTGTTGCATATATCTCCAGCTATTATTTTCTTTTTTTCCTCAATTAAGCAATTATTCAAACTCCACATACTAAGTAATCTGCTCTCCTCTGTTTCCTCATATGTAGAGTTAAAAAAAGTACCTTCATGAAAAACTTGTGACGATAAAATGTAAAACTTTTAGAGCAATTATTGGCCTTAACTAGAATGCTCTTATCAAACAATGAATATTTCTTTAAAACTGATTATATCCCAGCTACTGTATGAGATCACAGCTATGTGGTAGAAACATAACATGAAAGCACCTACATCAAAGAATAAGAAAGATCTCAAATAAACAAACTAAATTTACACCTCAAGAAACTATGAAAAGAACAAACTAAGCTCAAAACTACCAGATGGAAGGTAATAATAAAGATTAGAGCAGGGTGACTTCTCAGGCAGTCCAGTGGTTTCTTAACTGCAGGGGGTACGGGTTCAATCCCTGGTCAGGGAACTAAGATCCCACATGCTGCGTGGTGTGGCAAAAAAACAAAAAAGATGTTTTTTGAAAAGATAAGGAAAGGTGACAAATGTTTAGATAGACTAATCAATGGAAAAAGAAAGAAGACAAAATCAGAAACAAAGAGAAAACATTACAAATGATGCCACAGAAATTACAAAAAACCTTAAGGGACTACAGTAGGTCCCCTACATACGAAGCTTCAAGTTTCAGACTTTCAAAGCTGTGAACATGCATTTGCATGTCCAATCACATAAATTAGTTCATGTGTCTGGTATACATTGTCATGTGTGTGCATACTCTACAAGTGGTTATGCTTCTATGTACTTTACTGTACAGTACTGTATAGAGTACAGTAGTACAGTATCTTTATTTCAAGCCCAGGGTGTCCGGAAGCAAGCCTAAAAGCAGTGGTGATGTAGCTGGTACTACTAAGAAGTACCAAGCGACAATGACGGAAACAAAGGTGAAAATAATTGAGAGTGAGATGAGGCAAAAAGATGGTAGACGTCACTCGTTTTATAACATGAATCATTCAACCATTGACATGATTCTATAGAACAAGAACAAGATCATGGAACACATGAAGTCTGCTGTGCCGACAATAATATTGAAGAAGCATGGAAAAGTGATGGAGGAGATGGAGAAACTTCTCAGTGTGTGGATGCAGGATCAGCATCAGCATCGGGTCCTGCTCAGCTTAATGCTGATTCAAGAGAAAGCTAAAAGCCTTTGGGAAGACTTGAAGAAGAAACACGGTGAAGAATCAGAGGGTGCATCTGCCCAAGTGCAGATATGGTAGCTGGACGGGAATTTCCTGAAACACTTTGAGAAATTATTGATAAAGGCGCATGTTTACCTGAGCAGGTTTTTAATGTGGATGAGACAAGACTGTACTAGAAGAGGATACCAGACCAAAGTTACATTGGTAAGGAGGAAAAGTTGATGCCAGGCTATAAAGCAGCAAAGGATAGGCTAACTCTATTGTTTGGTGGCAATGCTTCCGGCAATATGAAGCTGAAGCCTCTTTTAGTTTATAAGAGAAACCAATAGCCCTTAAAAACATAGCCAGACATCACTGGATCGTTTTCCCAGAGGGTAGATAGAATTTAATCCAGCAAGGAACCAGAACCTGTGCCATCAACATCAGGCATGAGTGAAATTGCAGCTTTCCCTCTGTCTCCTATTGCTGACAATCCGTGGCTCTACCATCTCCCACCTCCTCTCTTTCCTCCAGTCAGTAACTCTTCTTGCCTATTCACTTGATGCTAGCCCCTGTATGCCAGCTGTTGTACTGTACTACTGTATTTTTTAAAGTACTGTACTGTAAGATTAAAAATGTTTATTTTTGTGTTTGTTTTTATGTATTATTTGTGTGAAAAGTATTATAAACCTATTACAGTACAGTACTATATAGCCAGTTGTGTTAGTTGGGTACCTAGGCTAATTTGGTGGACTTATGAACAAACTGGACTTATGAACACTCTCTTGGAATGGAACTCTTTCACATGTAGGGGACTTACTATATTATGAAAAATTGTATGACAACAAATTAGACAACCTAGAAGAAATTGAGCCATTCCTAGAAAATACAACTTACCAGAACTGAATCAAACAAAAATAGAAGTGCTGAATAGACCAATAATGAGTAAGGAGATTGAATCTGCAATCAAAAACTTCCCAACCCAGAAAAGTCCAGGACCAGATGAATCCCCAAATGAATTCTACCAAACATTTAAAGAATTACTATCAATACTTCTTAAACTCTTCCAAAAATAGTAGAAGAAGGAACACTTCCACACTCATTTTATGAGGCTGGCATCATCCTAATAACAAAGCCTAATATAGACACCTCCAGGAAAGAAAACGACAATCCACTATTTCTGATAAATATAGATGCAAATCCTTAATGAAATATTAGCAAACTAAATTCAACAGTGCATTAAGGGCTTCCCTGGTAGCGCAGTGGTTAAGAATCTGGCTGCCAATGCAGGGGACATGGGTTACAGCCCTGGTACAGGAAGATCCCACATGCCGCGGAGCAACTAAGTCCGTGCGCCACCACTACTGAGCCTGTGCTCTAGAGTCCATGAGCCACAACTGCTGAAGCCCATGAGCCTAGAGCCCGTGCTCCACAACAAGAGAAGCCACTGCAGTGAGAAGCCACCGCAGTTAGAAGCCTGCGCACTGCAATGAAGAGTAGCCCCCACTCGCTGCAACTAGAGAAAGCCCATGTGCAGCAACGAAGACCCAGCACAGCCAAAAATAAATAAATGTATATTAAAAAAAAAAAAACCAGTGCATTAAAAGGATCATACACCATGACCAAGTGGAAATTACCTCTGGAATGCAAAAATGGTTAAACATATGCAAATCAATGAATGTGACACATCATATTGTCATAATGAAGGATAAAAATAACATGATCATCTCAAAAAATGCAGAAGAAATGTTTGACAATATTCAACACCCTTCATAATACAAACTCAGCAAATTAGGTATAAAAGGAGGTTACTCTTTCTGACTTACTTCACTCTGTGTGACAGTCTCTAGATCCACCCAGGTCTCTACAAATATCGTATATTAATGCATATATGTGGAACCTAGAAAAATGGTACAGATGAACTGGTTTGCAGGGCAGAAATAGTGACACAGATGTACAGAACAAATGTATGGACACCAAGCGGGGAAAGTGGCGGGGGGTGGGGTGGTGGTGGTGTGATGAATTGGGAGATTGGGACTGACAGATATACACTAATATGTATAAAATGGATAACTAATAAGAACCTGCTCTATAAAAAAATAAAATTCAAAAAAAAATGTAAAACCCTACATATTACTAAAAAAAAAAAAAAAAAAAAAAGGAGGTTACTTCAACTCTGTAAAGGCCATATGTGAAAAGCCCACACCTCACATGATACTCATTGAAAACAAAATGAAAACATTTTATCTAATATCTGTAAGTCATAGATGCCCATTCTTTCTTGCCACTTCTATTCAGCAAAGTACTGGAAGTCCTAGCCAGAGAACTTAGGCAAGAGAAATGGATAAAAGATATACCAATTGGAAAAGAAGTAAAATTATCTCTGTTTACAGATGTGATAATCTTATACATAGAAAATGCTAAAGGTTTGACAAAAAACAAAAAAACAAACAAAACAAACAAATGAAAAAACTGTTAGTACTAAAAAACTAATTAAGTAAAGTTGCAGGACACAAAATCAACATACAAAAATCAGTTGTGGGCTTCCATGGTGGCGCAGTGGTTGAGAGTCTGCCTGCCAATGCAGGGGACACGGGTTCGTGCCCCAGTCCAGGAAGAACCCACATGCCGCGGAGAGGCTAGGCCCATGAGCCATGGCCACTGAGCCTGCACGTCCGGAGCCTGTGCTCCGCAATGGGAGAGGCCACAACAGTGAGAGGCCCGCGTACAGCAAAAAAAAAAAAAAAAAAAAATCAGTTGCATTTCTATATACCAACAATGAATTATTTGAAAAGAATTTAAGAAAACTATCCCATTTATAATTGCATCAAAAAGAATAACATATTTATGAATAAATTTATCTAAAGAGGTGAAAGACTTCTACACTGAAAACTATAAAACACTGATAAAAGAAATTAAATTATAAACAAATAAATAGGAAGACATTCCATGTCCATGGATTGAAAGAATTAGTATTGTTAAAATACCCATACTACAAAAAATGATCTACAGATTCAATGTAATGCCAATCAAAATTTCACTGGAATTTTTTTTACAGAATAAAATAACTTCATAATATACAGTAAGTCCCCTACATACAAATGAGTTCCATTCCAAGAGCACATTCATAAGTCCAATTTGTTCATAAGTCCAACAAAGTTAGCCTAGGTACCCAACTAACACAGTCGGCTATATAGTACTGAACTGTAATAGGTTTATAGTACTTTTCACACAAATAATACATTAAAAACAAACACAAAAAATAAAGAAAACATTTTTAATCTTACAGTACAGTACCTTGAAAAGTACAGTAGTACAGCACAACAGCTGGCATACAGGGGCACGTTTGCATCTTTGAAAGTTTGCAAGTTGAAGGTTCGTATGCAGGGGGATTTACTGTATTATAAAGCACAGCAATCAAAGCAGTATGGTACTAGAATGAAAATAGATGTATAGAACAATGGAACAAAATAGACAGACCAGATATAAACCCATGCATATATGCTCAACTAATCTTTGAATATTCGCCAAAAGTACACAATGAGGAAAGTATACTCTCTTCTGTAAATGTTGTTGAGAAAACTGGATAGGCACATGCAAAACAATGAAATTGGACCTTTATTGGAAAAAATAAACCCAAAATTGAAAAAAAAATTAACATAATTCCTGAAAGCATAAAACTCCTAGAGGAAAACATAGAGAAACAGCTTCTTTTT
>NC_041220.1:41025911-41096041 GCF_002837175.3 Physeter macrocephalus | reverse complement strand
ATTATTTTATTTATTTATTTATTTTTTGCAGTACGCGGGCCTCTCACTGTTGTGGCCTCTCCCGTTGCAGAGCACAGGCTCTAGACGTGCAGGCTCAGTGGCCATGGCTCACGGGCCTAGCCACTCCACAGCATGTGGGATCTTCCCGGACCGGGGCATGAACCCGTGTCCCCTGTATCGGCAGGCAGATTCTCAACCACTGAGCCACCAGGGAAGCCCAAGAAATAGCTTCTTAACATTGATCTTTCTAATGACTTCTTAGATATGATACCAAAAGTACAGGCAACACAAGCAAAAATAGGTAAGTGGGACTACATCAAACTAAAAAGCTTTTTTCACAGCAGTGGAAACTGTCAACAAAATAAAAAGGCAACCTATGGAACTGGAGAAAATATTTGCAAACCATATTTGAGGAAGGGTTAGTATGCAATATATACATAAGGAACTGCTACCATACAATAGCAAAAAATAATAATAATAATAAATCCATTAAAAAATGGACAAGGAACTTAACAGACATTTCTCCAAAGAAGAAACACAAATGGCCAACAGGTATATAAAAAGATGCTCAACGTCACTAATCATCAGGGAAATGCACATTAAAACTACAATGAGATATCACCTCACACCATTTAGGGTGGCTATTATCAAAAAAACTAACTAAAAGATCAGTGTTGGTGAGGATATGGAGAAATAAAAGCAAAACATTGCACACTATGAGTGGGACTGTAACTTGGTGCAGCCACAGTGGAAAACATTACAGAGATTCCTCTGAAAATTAAAAATACAGCTGCTGTGTGATCCAGCAATCTTACTTCCGGGTATATGTTCACAGGAAATTAAATCAAGATCTCAAAGAGATACCTGCAATCTCATGTTCAGTGCAGCATTATTTACAATAGCCAAGAGATGGAAGCCACTGAAATGTCTATCTTCAGAGGAATGGATGACAAAAATGTGGTATATATATTCAATGGAATATTATTCAGTCTTGTGACAACATGGGTGAACCTGGAAGATATTATGCCAAGTGAAATAAGAGAGACACGGAAGGACAAATATTACATGCTACCACTTATATGAAGAATCTAAAATAGTCAGGCTTATGGAAGCAGAGAGTAGAATGATGTTGCCAGGGACTAGAGGGAAGGGAAAATGGGGAGGTATTAGTCAAAGGATACAATGTTTTAGTTTTACAAGATGAATAAATCCTGGAGATCTACTGTATAGTGCCTATAGTTAATAATACTGTATTGAATACTTAAACATTTGCTAAGAGGGTAGGTATTATGTTGTATTCTTATCACACACACAATAATAATAATACAAAAAGGGAGTAGAAGGAAACTTTTGAAGATAATCGCCATTTACAGAACAGATTCTGGTGATGGTTTCATGGATGCACACTTATCTCCAAGTCCATTAAGTTCTATACATTAATTTTATACAGCATTTTATATGTCAATCATACTTCAATAAAGTAATTTTTAAAAATAGATTTGTGAGCCACAATTACAAGCCACATATATAATTTTAACTTTTTGCTAGCCATGGTCAAGTAAAATGAAGCAGGTAAAAATAAGTGTATTAATATATTTTACTTAAATAAATATGTCCATAATGTTTTCATTTTAACATCTGTTTCAGTACAAAATTATTAACAAATTTGACATGCTTTTATATAAAACATTCAAAATTTGGTGTGTATTTTACACTAACAGCACATCCTAATGGGGAGTAAACACATTTTTAAGTGCTCAATAGCTTCATTTGGTTACAAATTTGGGTAGCACAGCTCTAGCCACTGATAACAAATCACAAAATGAAACAGTTACAGTCCCTGTCTTCAAAGAGGATGTCCCCAAAGATAAATAAACGTGAAGAAACTAAAATAGCATAGCATGGTGGATAGTAACCAGAAGAATAGAGACAGATCTTTTTTTAGCTTAAATAATTCTCTGACAATGTGGCTAGCACTTAACACTGAGAATTTAATAATGAAAAAGTGCCTATAAAAACCTGGGAGGAAAAGCAACCAAATAAAATTTAGTACACTGCCCTTAAGGATAAATAAAAGACATTTAGTACTGTGAGAAACAAGGGGGAAAAATTCAATGTGTCCAGAATGTGTTGGATGGAATAGAAAGTGGATGAGGTGAGGAAAAATACTAAGGGCCAGTTCAGCAGGGCCTTAGCACTCAAGGTAAGATGTTTGGATTTGATTCTGTTTGTCAA
This sequence comes from Physeter macrocephalus, assembly GCF_002837175.3. NCBI lineage: Eukaryota > Metazoa > Chordata > Mammalia > Artiodactyla > Physeteridae > Physeter > Physeter macrocephalus. The sequence continues at coordinate 41,093,806 of NC_041220.1, read as the reverse complement.
GAGTGTCACCAGATGGACATAGGCAGGGGGGTGACATGATCTGTTCTTTGATTTAGAAACAACAATAACAACAAAAACAATAACAGCAAAACACTTGGTGCTGAATAATGAATGGAGAATAGTGTGGGGAGTAGGAAAATAGAAGTGAGTGGCTTAAACAACAAAAATGTATTTCCACACAATTCTGTAGTCTAATATTAGGGTATCAGCAGGTTAGTTTCTTCTGAGGCCTCTCTCCTTGGCTGGTAGTTGGTCATCTTTCCCTGCTGTCTTCACATGGTCTCCCCTCTGTTTCTTCTTATAAGTCATACTGGACTAGAGATCACCCAAATGGTTTTATTCAATTACTTCTTTAAAGGCCTTATCTCAAAATATAGTCACATTCTTAGGTCCTGGGGGTTAGGACTTCAACATATGAATTCTGGGGAGGACTCTGTTCTGCCTGTAACTAGCATCAGTACATATTTTAAAGGCTTCCTGTGGATCACATTTGGGTATTCTGATAAGGAGAGATGTGGTCCTGCCTTTCCATTCAAGGTGGCTCATTAATCATCTCCCAAATACATCTTCTGTTTACTCACATATACACCTTCCCATTCCTATCAGCTTATCAATATTCTACCCCTCTTTCAAGGCCTGACTCATGTTATATATACTCTTCTTAGTAAGATTTGGGTTAGGACCTAAAATGTAACAGAAAGAATTTACCAAAATCCATGGCACATTGCTTACTGCCTCCCTTCTCTTCCCTTTTTTCTCTCCTTTTTCTCTTCCTCTATTTTTATCTCTATGCTTTACTCCTTTCTCCCTTCCTTCCTTTTTCATTTCTACTTTCATGTGGGTGGTGGCCAGGTACCCCCAAGGGGCTGGAGTACAGCCAGGGAGGGGTGCTGTACTCATTCTACTTCACTAAATATTTTCTGTTCCTGGATTCATAAACATTACATATCAATTTGAAAATTGTTTGCCTAAAAAAAATTTTTAAATAATATAATTACTACATGTGACCCAACTTACACCCAGAAAATGGCAAGGGAATAGTTTTAGATTTCTGATTTTAAGGATGTAGGCTTGACATCAATGTTAAGGAGAGTTCTCATCTAATTTGTTTAATATAACGAGAAGAAGAAACCAGATATATATGAATATGTATAATATTTTATAATATTATAGATATATGAATACATATGAGTATATATGTATATATATATATGCGTATATATATATATATATATATACGCATATATATATATATATATATATATATATGCCCAATTCAGAGCATGAGAATAATTCGTTATCACCTCAACTACTGGCTCCTTTACAGTTGACACATAGGTAAAATGAAAGAACAGTTATGGAGATAATTAAAACTAATGATGACTTATTTTTTAAGTGATGTTTGAAGTGAGAGTCAACTTCAAAGTGGGGATCAGGTAATGAAACTGATTGATGTATTAATGGACTGAATGAATCATTCATTTGTTCATCCAAAAGTATTTGATGAGAAAATTATATGAGGTAGAAACTGGAGACATAGAAGGGAACAAAAAGATTGGATTTTACCTTCATAAAATTTATATTTGCTTGGGGCTTGAAAATAAATTAATGAATAAGAACATTGAAATTTAAAATAATATTGTTATGAAGAAAATAAACAAGTTGATTAAACAAATAGTTATTTGATGAGAGAGAGTCTAGACAGAGTAGTTAGAAACTGTCCTCTGAGAAGGTGACATTTATTTGATTCCAAGGATCAAAAGAGTGAGTTTCATACAGATGAAGAAAATGGATGGAACAATTATGTAGGTACTGTCTCTATATGACTATAAATCAGATATTTTCCATACGGAGAAATAAAGTTGTCTCTATTAAACTTGACCACAGTATGCAGTGCAACAAAAAAGCCACAAAATCTCGGCAGCATACAATAATAAGCTTTTACCTAAATCAGAAATCTGTGACAGTTGGGAGTCAAAGGATCCAGGCTGGGCTTAGTTAGGAGAGGTAGGCTCTGTTCCACATGCCACTCACCCTCCTGGGACCAGCAGGTGAGGCTAACTAAGCACGTTCTTATGATGATCACGACTGAGGAGCAAGTGAGTAAACAAACACTCACAAGCACAATTCAGGCTCATGCCCCATCATGTATGGTGACATCCAGTGGTCCAAAGTCACTCACAGTTTTAAGATCAATATCCACGATCGAGTAAGTATACTCCTATGGACATGAGGGAATGGTGTGACTATTTCCAAACAATAATCTAAGCTACCACATAAGTAAGAATAAAGATAAAATATTAGAGCATCCTTTAGCATTCAAAGGCATTCCTATGTACCTTTCATCCTGACTTTACTATTTTACTATTAATTTACTACACAGTGTAAAGGCATGGAGGTATTGTCCTCATGAGAAGCAGGGAAACCTCAGGAAGCCATGGCACCACTGTGGCTAGAGTTTGGGTACGAACAGACTGCAAGATCACTGTATTTTTCCTTCCATCAGTGTGAGAATTGACTTCAGACAAATTAGCGGTTCTAAGCAATCTCAAAATTTCAAATTTGTAACAAGGTTTAAGTTGGTACTGAAAAATTCCCTAACTACATATCCTCCACTTAGCGGGAAGAAACTAATCCTTGTTTGACAAATATTCTTAAGTATCACTGGACTTGAACAGATAAACCACTGACTTTATGTAATATTTTCACACAGCATAAAATCTGTAATTTAATTTGTGACATTTTGAACACTTAATAGCTGGAATAAGTAATTATTAACACTGAGTATTTTTGGTGGTTGTGAGGCTGCTAGTGTGAGGCATGAATTTTAGTTTATTGTGAAATAAGTTTATAGCTTTAAAATTAAGAATTAATAATATGGTAGTGAACATGATGGACAACTTTAAATATTAATTAGCTAGTGTTTCATTTCTTAAGGCTCAAAATCTCAAAGTATTCAATATTAGTAATCAAATGTTACTGAATATCCAGGACTCTGGTTCAATACCTTAAAAATAATGATACTTTGCTAGATTAGTAGAATTTATAAGAATATTGTTAAGGTAATTTTTAGCTCTCAAGTCTGCCTATTCCAGTTCCCATTGTAGGGATCCAGACCTGAAAAAAAAGGTAGCAGTTGTAGTACCAATTCAAGCCACAGGAGGGTAGCCTTCCCATAGGAAAATTTTAATGTTTTTGTTTTCCTTATATCAGCATGACACTATTAAAATTCAGATTTTAGAGATTGTGTTGAGGTTACAATTTATGACCTACCATTTTTATAACCACAAGTATTTAAAGCTGTTTTGCTACAGAATAATGTAGATAAAAGGAAATCAATGGGGATCAACCATGATACATTAGTAATCATAACATCCAATTTTAGCAGTAAGGGTGTCTTGATTAACTAAATAATGCTTTTCCAAGTACAACTATTTTTCAAAGAATCCTATACTTGTGGAATTTTGTGAAGAAAAAGCAGAGAATCTCAAATTATACATGGATTCTATTAGTTTGGGTAAATTATCCTCTTCTCTCTTTAGGAGAAACCCACACATTTTCTTTTTCCACTAATTTACTGCATGATTGGATTTGCTTTTTATTCTACTCAAGTGCTTGGCTGAAAGTATTTACCAAGATCTATACCAAGAGAAAATGTTTATTCCTCTGTTGTTTTTAAATTTGGATAGCCCAGTGTATGAAACTCTATTGCAAATAAAATAGGAGATGTGAATCTCATCCCAGGTCTATTACTTATTAACCAAGGAGTATAATCTATGGAAACCAATGTATTCTCACTGATTACCTTGGTTGTTTTATGTGTAAAACGAAAAGCTTGAATACCTGTACTTGGAGATGTTTCCTTTACTTTTTTTCCCCATTCTTTCCTTTAATGTTGATATGTCCTTCACACTGTGAAGAAGATCATAAAGAGCAGGAGTTAATTCATGCTGCACCTGATTCAGCTCTATTCTAGCATTGCTTTGATAAGGATAGTGTTTCTCTGTGGAGCAGATTTAAATGCCAACTGATTTCAAACCAATAGCTTTTAAAAGTCCGTTGGTTTATCTTATTATTATTATTTTTTACACTGCTTCTTAAACTTCTTACTCAAATCCTGAAAGGACATAGGACTCAGGACTTTAGATCAAAGGTCAAATGAGAGCTTAATAACAGCTTTCTTCTTGATGCAAAAACACATCCCAAGAATTGTATGTAGTAAGCAGAGTGGAGTAAATTATGTTATAATCTATAATCTATAATACAAGCCCACAGACTTTCTCAAAGTCTGCAGTTAGCACGCTAAGAAATGAATTTCTCTTTATGAAAAAGTTGAGTAAAGGGACTGCGTGCTGGGACTCCCTCGCTGTGATATCCAACACCCCATATTTGCTGAGGATCAAGGCAATAGTTTCAGGGGCTGTCCTTTTCTTCAGCAGGTGTGATACTAACAAAACACGAAGAGAGAATGACCTTTCCAGCTCTAGGAACATGATTCTTCAGTCAGGGATGTGCAAATAGCTGGGCTTCTTGACTGGAGCTTCAAAACAGTATCTCAAACTCAATTCTAATTAGCAATAAAAGAGCTATTTACCCGGAAATGATGTTGTTACACAGGTGTGTTGCTGCTGGAAAAGCCATTCCCCCACTCAATTCAACAATGTGCATATGCTCATCTTGTTTGACTTGGTTTATGATTATATACAATAGTGCCATCAAATAAATCGTTTTCAAAATGTTAACTACCTTATGGAGAAGAATGGTTTGCTATCTTTTTAGTATAGGGCTTTGCTTTACTCATTAGATAAGTTCGGTCCTCTAAATTTTCCCAAAGTCAAAACTGAACAGAGTCTCAATCCCTCAGTTCCTGTGAGGCTAGAGAATGGTGAATCTGAGCATAAAGTGCATAGGATGGACCCCTCTTTATAAAATAGAAATTTTGCTTTTCTGTTCTCCCCATTTCTTTTACTGCTTAAGGCTAAGGAGGCAGAGAAAATAAAGTGAACAGAAGGGATATAGGGAGATGGTTCATCAGGCAGGTAGCTAAAGCAATTCTAAGATATTCTATGGATTCACAGAACCAGAAATTAATGCTAATGACCATAGATTTATATAGCTTTGCCTCACTGACAGCTGAGATGCAGGGCAAGGAAACTACTGCAATGTCTCTCAGCTATTATTCTTACCAACAGTCAAAGGACTAAAAACGCATGCAGGTAAGGGAACATACATTTGCCTTGTCCTAACTATATGTCAGGTCTCTGTCAGAACCTCAAAACAACCCTGAAAATTTGATGCTATTATCTCCATTGTTCAAATGAGGGAACAAAGACTGAGAACTTGAATAATTTGTCAAAGTTTACATATCTCATTAGTGCTGGAGCATGAATTTAGACCCAAGTATGCGTTATTCAAAGACCAAATATCTAAAATAGTTTTTCAAGAACTCTAAGTTGCTTCTTAAACATGAAGTACCAAGGGACTTCCCTGGTGATCCAGTGGTTAAGACTTCACTTTCTAATGCAGGAGGCGTGGGTTCGATCCCTGGTTGGGGAGCTAAGATCCCACATGTCCCCGGGCCGAAAAAAACCAAAACATAAAACAGAAGCAATATTGTAACAAATTCAATAAAAAGACTTTAAAAATGCTCCACATCAAAAAATCTTTTAAAAAAATGAATTACCAAACAACCCTCACTGACCTAGTCTCGTCTTTTCTATACCCTGTTTCTTTGTCTAGAGGTCTTCAGTGGAGTTTTGCTTTTGTTACTGAAGAGAACAGAAAGTTCTTTGTCATTGAAGACTGTTTCTGAATCAGGACACCTCAGTTTCAATGAGGTCTCTTCCTCAATAATATATTTCCCTTTTTTCTTCTTGCCAGGGAAAGTAAAAAATGCTTCATGAATATTCAGAAAGAGAGATGTTCTGATACCACTATCACTCACCTATAAGGCAATATTGTATGAAAATAAGGACTTACAGTCTTCTAAAAATAATTGAAACTGTGAAACTGCAATTCAAAACACACCTAATCCATTGAATTAGTATTCAGAATAACTGTAGGCCCTTAGCGCAATATTTGTAAATATATAATATCATACTTCAAATCATCAATGATTAGAATTCTCTGATTTAGAACATATACCTATATCAAAAAATTGAAAAAAAAGCATAAACTTTAAAGGGAGTTCTGGTCATAATAGCAAAAATCTGACATTTGCCAAATTCATTTGATATTGTCCTCTTCCCGAAGCAATAAAGGGTAATTGTAACCAACAAATAAAAATGAAGCCATTCATAAGCTATAATGTAATGACTAAACTAGCATGTGTCAGAGGAAATAAGAATGAACAGAAATCAGCCCTGACCTCTTCCCTTTGCCTAGGGCATCAGAGGGCCATTCCTCTTCAATGACTGTTCACATTTTGCCTGGACATTTGCAAAATATGCCATTTACATTCTAAGAAAATGTGATAAATACATTTTCTTAAAAATATTTTAGTACTTTTAATAAAAACCAAATACGTTGTCGATATAATAGACTTAGGAAACATTGTGTTCAATTCTGAATATAGTTCAGGAGGAGTTAAACATTAAAGCATCTTCAGTACTTAACCAAAGGAGATAATTTTTGCCCAAAAGTTTTGGAAGTAATAAGGCTCTTTTGTATTTACCAATAAACAACCATCACCACACTACAGCCACCTCTTGAAACAGTTTGGTGCAAAAAAAGAGCTTTGGTCTGACTATTCCAAATATATTAATTAAATTACAAAGTGTCACTAAAGTTTTTAGGGATGTACAAACACACATACACACATGGTCTTACATGATTTGTCATTTAACATTATTAAGGCCTGAGGTCCAACCTACCTTCTATCTGGTTAAGGGGAGACTTTTTGTAATGGGTGGTGGGAAAGCCACCAACATTAGGCGGATTCCTTAACAAAAAAATAGTAATATTGAAGAGAATTGTTCCCTCATCCAATGGTTCTCAGTTTTGTCTCCATTCAATATCTGAGGAGCTTTTAAAAAATCCTAGGTTCCATCCCAAGAGGTCCTTGTATAATGTTCCTGTACTATGTTCTGTGATTAAAAAAAACCTCAGGTGATTCTAATATGCAACCAACACTGAGGACAACTGCCTAAGCTTTGTATTTTTGACTATCTAGACTCCCTCTTACCCACCGTGTCATTTGTTCTCATCAATTCAAGAGGCTGTAGCTGGAGACCATCTCAGACTTTCCCTAAAGCCCAATCAATAGCTGGGGAGATACCCCTCTCCCCACCTATTACCATATAGTAAAACAATTCTATCTCATGCTTGAACAGAACAATGAGTGAGTGACTAAGCCTCTTTGAGTTGAAAGCTTTCAGTTCTTCAGAAAAAAATGAAAGATCCAAAATATCTGATTGCCCCCACCCACATCTGTCTCAGCATCTCTCTTCCCTCCATTTTTTTCTGTCTCAGGCTTTAATTGGTTTCTGTCACAGAGTTTTATTCATCTACCTGTTCATGATTGATTTGTTCTCTCTCATGATCCAATGTAATCCATGAGAGTAAGAACTTTTAATTCCTATACCTGAGCACATTGCCAAGTATACAGCAGGCCTCCAAAAAGGATATCTGGTTTGCATAAATAAAAAAAGATTGTATGAAAGAGCTGTAAAGTAAGAAACAATAGGTAGATAGGTGGCCTTCCCAGAAGAATTCCTTCCCACAAGCACACTTTTGAAACAGGAGTGTGCAATGGTGGCAGGAAGGACGAGTTGTTGTGGTGGACCCAGAGGCAATCTTCTGTTCCTACAGCTGGGGCCCTAGCCCACCTTACAGGATTGTGATGATCATGTTTTAGATTGAATATGTATCCTTTTAGTGTATTCTAATTTAAGTAGTGGGTGGTGAAGGCTATTACTTTTGCTTTAGGGAAATTCATGAGGAGGAAGAGTCAACCATGTAGGTCAAACACTAAGATCCTCTAGCACCTCCTCCAAGCAACAGAACGGGCTTAGGATTTTCAGTAGACTCCTCCAATGGATCAAACTCTGACAGTTACAATCCAATGTTGTTATAGATATTTTTCTTGAGATTTTAAATAAGAATTTCCACAGTAGTTATTCTTCTTATTATTCCAAAGCATAATATATGGACAGAATTTATAAAGAAAGTGTATATATTATTTAGCAGTGGGTGGTAAGGGTCTGTTGTAAAAGTATGTGCCGGTATGTAAGTGTGTACATATATGTGTGTATAACTTTGTTTTATTTTATTTATAGTTATAATATATACCTATGTGTATATAACATTGTGTATGTGTACATATATAATTGTATACATATATAATTGTGAATATATATAATGTAATTGACTCTAATACACCAGGAATTTTTACATTATTTTTTTCATATTATACAAATGAGGAAACTGAGTTTAAAATACTTAAATATATGTTAAACATATGTTTAATGTCACTTAGCTAACAAGGAGAAGAGTTAGAGTAATTGCTCAGAACCCCAATCACAGTCTTATAATGAGTATCTCATAGTTTCCCTGTTAGAAAATTTGTAAAGCATAAAGACCCAAAATATATTTTATCTACATGTCATTTTTCTTTCCTGATTAACTGTTAGCTTAGGTATCATATGCCAGCATGAGCACTACAGTGCATTCAGTTGACTCAAATCTGATAGATATTCATATGCATACATACATTTGATATGCAAAACCTTATAATTAAATCTCTTCAAGTGCTGGAGTATTGGTGGTCGATTTAGAACACTGTGAATTCTTTAGTCATGATGAATAACAAAGAATATAATTTTGATGTCTGATTGCTTTCATTTCTTTCTAACATACCTGTTAGTTCTCAGAAGAGGTAAAGCAAATAAAGCAAGGAAAATAGGATAGTAATAACTTTACATGAAGAAAATCAATCAGTAATAGGAATAGAGGTTTCATAACACTTATTAGGTCATCTTGTCAAACCCTGAGGGTTGGTGTAGGATTGCCATTGAAATCTGCTTTCTAGTTCTTTATCAAAAATAGTTCCAGGGCTTCCCTGGTGGCGCAGTGGTTGAGAGTCTGCCTGCCAATGCAGGGGACACGGGTTCGAGCCCTGGTCTGGGAGGATCCCACATGCCGCGGAGCAACTGGACCCGTGAGCCACAACTACTGAGCCTGCGCGTCTGGAACCTGTGCCCCACAACAAGAGAGGCCGCGACAGTGAGAGGCCCGCGCACCGCAATGAAGAGTGGCCCCTGTTTGCCGCAACTAAGAGAAAGCCCTCGCACAGAGACAAAGACCCAACACAGCCCAAAATAAATAAATAAATAAATAAATAAATAAATAAATAGTTCCCAAAAGTGTCAAATAGAAAAGTATTTCTTCTGAGCTATTAATGCCTGATGCTCAAAATAAATGCCATTAATATTCATTGCAGCAGAACTTTCATTGTTATCATGGTCAGAGATCATTTGAAAATGTTTTTGTATGAATGCTAATAAAGAAATCAGTAGTTCTAAAGGCATTTATTAGTGGCTAAAAATTCCCCATTTTGAAAGGGAATTGATTAGAATATGTGAGGGTTTGTTAGAATACAGCATTTGTTTGTTTATTCATTTGTCTAAAGCCACATTTCAGACATGGCAGGCATTATTCTACCAAAGCGTTGGAAAGAGTCATTAACAATAAATATCAATTTTTAAAACACAAAAATGAAAACTATAAAATTGAAAATCTGTGGGTAAAACAGTCACTAAAGGCCAAACTAGTTCATAGCAAAGAAGGGTGGAAATTTAGAGACCAAAAGTCTAATGCTCTCAAAGGTTTTCTGAATTGGTCTCAAATGAGAGTATCATGTAGTGATGCAGGACAGAAACTTTCATTGGCTCAGCTAAGAAACCCTTACACTGTGTGACTCCATGGTCCCCAGGATGTGTGGCTATCTCACTTCCCCATTTTCACACCATTAAGAATGATATGGTTCCTGACTACTACTATGATTTACTTGTGAACCTCTCAGCTTTTTCACTCTTAAAAATTCCCCTTCTACTATATGTCATAGATTATTTGCAGTTTAAGATGAGATAACTTCATGTTAATTTCAAGTGTCTGTTTCATCTTAATATAACTACTGCAATTTTACTGATTTTTAAAAACTGCATAATTTCCATATTCATCTGAATTTTTTAACTGGCGTATACTTTAATTAGTGTAAATGTTCTTTCAAAGTATAATCTGAATAAAATATGATTTAGTTTATCATATTATAAACTTTTATAGATGACCAAAGAGTAAAATAGTCATGGGTAATATCAATTAATTATCCTTAAAATAATAGTAATGAAAAAATCAGATTAAAATAGTCAATCTTCAGTTTCAGATTTTTTATAAAGCATCGGCTATTATGCAGGGACAGTGTTGCAGATGAAGTGGAGTGGGGAGCTATCTAACTGTGGTACAGTTACTCTTCATACAGATGGTAGGGTAGAACACAGACCATCGTGTGCTGATGTCACTCCTGCCAAACCAATGACATGCCAAGCACATTACCTAAGGCTGTGGGTCTTTGTGGACTGGTACAGTCTTCCCTCCACCCTGGCTACATCAATAGTGAAACTGTAGGCTTGCTTGCTAGAGGAATTAAAGAGGCATTGGGAAGCTGTTACCACTAACTGACATGCATGTTTATCTCATAGCAATAGCCTAAAATTAGTTTTACTTCTATATGCTTCAAAATTATTTTCCAAAACTACTGTGCAAGTAGATATATAGTATATACACACGCACGTATATATATTTATATTTTTCTTTAAGTTTAAATACTCGCAAATGGAAGTGGATTCCATTTTGCGTGACACAAAATTTATACAATTTTGTGAACTCTCTTTAAGGAAAACAATACAAAATCATGAATGCAAAAATAGATGTGAAAAATATTTACATAGAATGAGAAAGAAATCACAACAAATTACACATTTAAAAAACTGACAAGTAACAAACACCAAAATATCCAGAAAAACAACATATTTTTATTAATTTATTGCCTGATAGTCATCTATAATACTTTTTGATTCCAGTGTTGTTGGCAACATAGTTTTTGATCATGTCTTCATATGATAATGATTTTGTCATACTTTCAACAAAGAAAAGAAAGACAACCAGTCTCTTTTAATATAGTTGGTTGCAATTTATTTTCCATTATTTTGGTTGGGGTATATAATGGACTTTACAAAGATATATACTTACTATTTGTAGTAATGCACAGGTTTTATCCCATGCACCTTAAAATTCTAAAATTTCTGTTTTGTGCAATACCCAGGCAAAAAACTAGAGATGGTATAGTGTATTTCTAATTGTCAAAAAATGCATTATCAAGTATATTTCTGAGAGGAGGGAATTTCTGTTTAAAGTAGGTATTAATAAGAATCTTCTACTAGCAATGTATACATATAATTACTGGAAAAATTGTCCTCAAACCAGCTCTGGCTCTTCTCAAATCTTGTTTCTCTTCCATTACCCACATATTTCAAGTGCTGGATGCTGGTGGACATGCTGATATCACAACATGACCTCTGGCCTTGTGATGATAATGATAGGCTGTCACAGTGAGTGGGAAGAATATAGAATGGTACAGAAGCCATTTTTACACTAGAACAGCTAGCAATAATAGCCCTACACCAAGTGAGTTTGAACTGTATAAATTTTTCTCACCAAACTAAATGTATTGCAAACTCAATTTCCCCTTTGGATCACAAAATTCCCAAGGCCACTTTAAAAACATATACAAAAGGAATATGATGGAGGGTAAGTCGAATTGGAATGCAACAGAGATCTTAACTGATTACAGTTAAAATAACTTGGTTTTGAAAATTTAATAGGAACATGTGGCCTTATAAACACATTGTTAGAGCCTTTCTCAGGCTTAGATAAAGCCTGTGCAAATGAAGGGTCCTGAACTTAAGCTTCATTAGCTCCACAGTAAACTGTGCCTCTAATTGCAAAGGTTATCCTGTTTAGCATATTGTATATATTGACACTCGATAGAAATTTAGCATATCTCTTTTAAATGTACCCAAAGGCATATAAATATGATGATTCAATACTACCATTATTTATTCTAAAATATATGAACAAGGTCTTTGTTAAGAGATTACATTTATAGTGTTTATTTTTCTCCTTGAGCTAATATTTTACATGAGGAATACAGCCAAAATTTTGTAATAACTATAAATGGTGTGTAACTTTAAAAACTGTGAATCACTATATTGTACACTTGTAACTTATAGAATATTGTACATAAATGGATGTTGAATTTGGTCAAAAGCTTTTTCTACATCTATTGAAATGATCACATGATTTCATTATTCAATTTGTTAATGTGGTGTATCACATTGATTGATTTTTGGATATTGAAAAATCCTTGCATCCCTGGGAAAAATTCCACTCAATCATGGTATATGATCCTTTAAATATATTGTTAGATTTGGTTTGCTAATATTTTGTTGAGGATTTTTGCATCTATGTTCATCAGTGATACTGACTTGTAATTTTCTTTTTTGTGTGATATCTTTTTCTGGTTTTCATACCAGGGTGATGCTGGCCTCATAGAATGAGTTCAAAAGTGTTCCTTCCTCTGCAATTTTTTGGAATAGTTTAAGAAGGATAGGTGTTAACTCTTCTCTAAATGTTTGGTAGAATTCACCTGGTCCTAGACATCTGTTTGTTGGGAGATTTTTTTTACTGCTTCCATTTCATTATTGGTAGTTGGTCTGTCCACACTTTCTATTTCTTCCTGGTTCAGTCATAGGAGATTGTACCTCTAAAAATTTGTCCACTTTTTTTAGGTTGTCCATTTTATTGGCATATAGTTTTTCATAGTAGTAGTCTCTTATGGCCTTTGTATTTTTGTGGTGTTGGTTGTAACCCCTTCTTTATTTCTGATTTTATTGATTTGGGCCCCCTCTGTTTTTTTCTTGATGAGTCTGGTTAAAGGCTTATCAATTTTGTTTATCTTTTCATTGAATCAGCTTTTAGTTTCATTGATCTTATCCATTTTTTGTTTTAGTCTCTATTTCATTTATTTCTGCTCTGATCTTTATGATTTTTTTCCTTCTACTAACTCTGGGTTTTGTTTTTCTTTCTCTAGTGCTTTAAGTGTAATGTTAGGTCATTTATTTAAGATTTTTCTATGGCACACAGCAAAAGCAGTTCTAAGAGGGAAGTTTATAGAGATTCAAGCTTACCTTAGGAAACTAAAGGATTTTTGAATGAGGTATAATAAGAATCAAAGCATGGCTATCTATATATGACATTTCATTTAGTTTTGCATCACTTCTTTTCCAAAGTAGTCTGGTTTCCATATTGTATTAGTTTTCTATTGTTTTACAAGAAATTACTACAAATTTAGTGGCTTAAACTAACACCCAATTATTAGGTCACATTTCTGTAGGTCAGAAGTCTAGCATGACATGACTGGGTTCTCTGCTCAGTATCTTACACAGCTGAAATCAAGGTGTTGGCCAGTTGTGTTCTCATCTCCAGTCTTGACTAAGGAAGAGTCCAAATCCAACTTATTCATATTGTTGGAAGGATACAATTCTTTGTGGCTACACGACTGAAGTCCCCTGAAGCTGGGGGCCACTCTCATCTCTTAGAAGTGGCTAGCATATGCTCCATCTTCAAATCCAATAACAACATAACAGAGAACTGAATCCTTTTTGTGCTTTGAAACACTTTGACTTTCCTTCTGCAACCAGCTGGAGAAAAATCTCTGCTTTTTAAAGGGCTCAGATGATTAGGTTAAGACCACTGAGATAATATCTATTTTTTAAAATGATCTCTACCATATAACATAACCTAATCATGAGAGTCATTAAGTTGGGAGGACATCTTAGAATCCAGCCTACCACATACATTCATGAATTTGCTGAATCTGTATTACTATCAAAGACCTTTTTATTTCCAGATTCAATGTTCTCTTTCTTGAGAACACTTTAGCTTAACAAGTTTGATATCATCTTTGTTGAATTTCTTTCCCGTCAACTTGTGCAATGGATTTTCTTTCTTTTTGATTCTTCTAGTTTTCATTTCAGTCTTAGTCATTCTCTTTCACTTGATCTTTATTCTCTACCTATTTCATGAAGATTGGTTTTTCTTAATATGTTCAGCCATCCTCTCTCTCTCTCTCTCTCTCTCTCTCTCACACACACACACACACACACACACACACACATAACATTTATTTCCATACATTTGACATCTAGATTGAAAAGTCTTAACTGTTCTTAAGAGTTCTTTTAAGTGCTAACTAGACATCTTCACCTAGAAGTTTCACTGTTACCTCAAGCTTAGCATAACTGAAACAATTATTTATTCCTTGGGAACTGACCTATGTTACTGCTTGAGATTCACTAAAATACAGTATTTACAATCTAAGACCCTGAAGCTAGATTTCCTGGGTCCATTCTTGGCTTTACTTCTTATCAGATATGTTACTTTGAAAAAAGTATTTAACCTCTCTTTTTCTAAGTTTCCTAAACTAAAGGATGGGAATTAAAATTTAGGTTTATTAGCATGCCAAAGGTGAATACCTCACCCTTCAATCAATCTTTAATCAAGTCTTACCAATAGTAGGAAAAATATGATTCCTAAAAATATTCATTTCAACCTCACTAATAGCCTTAAATAGTTCCATTTTCTGTTGCAATTGTATTTCTAAATATTATTTAGAATTCCTATCTCTGTCTTATTCTTTATCCAAACAATTCTTCAGATCACAAACGAGATGATACAGCTTCTTTCATTCATTCATTCTTTCTTCATTTGTTTCACTTTAAGCACAAATGAGGTCATACTATTTCCCTGTTTACAACTTTTCATAGGTCATCATTACCTACGAAAGTTAGGTACATTTCTTAAGGCATTCATAATTATCAAATTTAAATCAAGACATTTTTATCCATCCTGAGTTGGAAATCGTTGGAAACCCATTTTCCATCTACTCTGAGAAGTAGACATCTGTCAGCATCACATTCAAAACCTTACTTTAATAAACTTCCAAATTTGAATGACTGCAAGTTGTGGTATACACTCTCCAGTTTGTCAGTCTTCACTGAGTCCACTTTGTGCTTGGAGATTACCCGAATGTTTTCAGAGGTAATAGAGATTTTACATCTTGCCTGCCAAAAAGGCATAAAGGCGTTATTAGCAGGACAATATAGATACTTTACAATTTGGCCTTTCTAATCTCATTGCCTGCCATTTCTTACCTACTTTTAACATCCAAACCCATTAGTACTACTGAAGTTTATTTCCTAGATGATAGCATTTTAAGGTCACATGAGCCTTGGCTCAATCAATAGTCTCTATCCAAAATCTCATTTTTTAACCTGAATTATTTTTTTCAACCTACTCATTTTCTCAGCTTCTGCTTGAATAGAATCTACTACAGGGAGATGAAATTTCCTCCTCTAAGTGTCCATAACACTTTGTATATTTCTATTTTTATAACATATATCCTATATTATAATTATTTGGATAGATACCCATTTTCCTAGAGAGAATGTGAATTCACTCACAGGAATATTATGTTTCCTTACTTACAGAGTTCTGGCATGGTGTTTGGAATATAGTAGAGTGGTAATAAATGTAATGAATAATTTTTCAGGTTTTACAATGGCAACATAAAATTTCAGAAACTGGATGAAATTTTACTGATGCACATTATTTTAGTGTTTGAAGGATAAGGAGGTGGTTAGGAAAGGTAACGTGTTGTAGACAGGAGGTCCTCACAAATTCTACCTGTCCTCGTGTCTACCACAGATATTTTTAATATTAAATAGAGAAGAGAGGTTTGCAACTGATTTTTAATTATTGTAATCTGATCCTCAGTTTGTTTTGCTTTGCTCACTTGAGCAAATAAAGGAAGTGAGAATTGAATAAAAATGGAAAAGAAAAGAAAGCATTATCTATTTGGAAATTTTAGGGGAGTGTTTAGACAAAACTGGTAAGGCCTAGAATAAAGTTCTGGTGAGAACAATAGAGATGACAGATTTCTGCTCTTTGTATCACACATATTGAATGCACCCATAAAGATTTGTCTTTGGTTAAATAGACGTTAAAGAGAGAATTTACGCAAAAAAAAAAAAAAAAAAAAAAAAAAAAAAAAAAAAAAAAAAGAGAGAGAGAATTGAGACAGGTTTAAAATGTACATATCCAGTAATAATTTTTAAAAATATATATTCCTTCTGGAGTTGAACCTTTAAAATTATCAGCACATTTGCTATCTCCTAAGGTAAGTCAATTTTGTAAGAAAGCATTGTGAAGCATGATCATAAATAGTATCTTTTCTGTTAAAGAAATGTATAAGGAAGATTTTCTCAGTTTCTCATGTTAGGAAGTATTTTGATGTGAAAAGTGGCAATTCCAACTCTTTATTCCTAAATCATGTCATGAAATAATGTTGTAAAAAGCTTTTTAGAACTCATATAAAAATATGATCTCCAATTTAGACCACATTTTGAAAGATAGCTTCACTATATGCATATTTTAATTCCTCCTTACATATCTTAGAAAAAAGCATGCAAACAGTTTAGTTGTATGCACTGAACAATATCCATAAAAAGGAACATATCTTCAATTCCAGAACATGTGTGACACAGCACCTAAGGACGACAGAGCATCCTCCTCTGCTATACATGCTAATAATATTTTTTCAAGATTAACTTTTAAATTATATCTCTACATTTTTCTTAGCAATTTTAAACCAAATAAAAGAAAATGTCTAGATAGCATCAATATATAACTTAAAGGTAGTATCATTTACTGAAACAAGTGAAAACAGTTGAATAGTCACTAACAGTAAATGATAACAATAACCAATGACAACTAACAATAAAAAATAAAAGATTATCAGTCATTGGTTTCATAATTAAAGTGACTTTATTTTAAGAGAAAATGGAATATATGGTATTATAAGCATACTAACAATTTTAAATTTGGATTGTCCGTGATAATTCATGATGTATGGCTGCCAATATCCACTTCACTAAATTGTAGTAGATGACATAACAAAGGAAAAAAAAAATCGTCATGAGACTGAAGAAAACTCTAAATACATAATCCTGTTTTTGCAAGTTATTTGCATGGATTATGAAAATAAGTCTATACATATAATGATTGATTTTAGATTATTGGTACCATATTAATTGACATAAATAGTTTTGTAAATAAAAATTCCCTGCCCCAACCTTCTCCCTTTTCAGTCAAGTTTACCTCAAGGCTTAATCCCATTTGTTGTTTGTGCCCTTGAAATCTACCTCTCAAGCTGCTTCCTGCTGTTGCTACAACTTGTATTTCCCAGAAAGGACTTACATTAGCCTGCCAGGGCCTAATTCATAAAATATTTCTAACGCCACAGATTAGTTCTGAGCCATTTTACAGCTTTGGAAAGTCTATACCATAAAGAATGCTCCCTTTCATTCCAAAGCCATTTGCATTTTATTTGTGCCTCAAAGGAGGAACAATCCACACTGATTAGAATCTGCAGACACTGTGTGTAATGAAAAATTAATTGCATCAATCTTTTCACTGTAGTGGTCTTAACAACTCATTTTCAACTGGTCATTTTTCCACCTGCTCACCAGGGCCCAGGCAGCTGAGGCAAGCATATCTCTGACATTTACAGAATACCAATGAAACTAAGGTCATCAGTATATCATACAAGTGGGAGCTGAGAATCCTGAAAGAGATATAAGCTGTTTGGATGAGCTAGAACTATTATGTGACAGCGGAGGGCAAATACATGCTACGACAACCCATCTAGGCATGGTTTGAATTAACAAAATAGAAAGGAAGGAAGAAAGCCTAAATTACCAACAGGAAAGGTTAGAGTAGTGCCAGCTCATTGGAGATTGAGTGTTATATGCTGCTGACAGTGGTGATAAATCAACAGTTGCATGCTAGCATCATTGTAGGCAATTTGATATGTCAGGTGGCAACAGTAGCCAATGCATATACATTAAAATGGGGATTTTGCTTTTGATATAGGGCTGTAATTTACTATACTTTGTAAAGTACACATTTTAGTTATTTTTTGACAACACTCCTCATGTTTTTATTGTTAAAGTTACACATTAAATTTCTCCTCAATATAGGTTTTATATTTTAAGAAAATTCTTACAACTGCAGGTTTTCAATAATTTTCCATGTTTCTCACAGTTTTCTGGGTCTTCATACCAAAATAAACACTGTGTTTTCTAGATTTTTCTTGATTTTAACATCAAAATAAACACATAGCAAACAAATAAGCAAATTAAAGGCAGTGTCCAAGATCAGATTAATTTCAGCTGTTCACCGGGGTTCTATAATATCTTGCTATTCGAATTGTGGTCCACAGACCAATCACCCAGGAGCTACTTAAGAGACACAGAATCTCTGGCTTAGCCTCAGATTTACTAAATTGCAATTTGCATTTTAACAAGATCCTCAGATGTTTTAAAGCAGTGCTTCTTAAATTTTAATGTGATACTGTAATGCATAACTGGAGGGCCTGATAAAAATCCAGATTCCTGAGCCCACCTCCAGACATCCTGACTCAATAGGTCTAGGGTTGGCACAAGAGTTTGTATATCTAACACCCCCAGGTGATGCTGATATGCTGTGTCTATGGAACACACTGTGAGTCACACTTCTTTAAGAAAAGTTATGAATGAAAGACTCATTTTGGTTGTTTTCCTAAAATTTGATGTAAAAGAGTGATCTAAAGAGCCAAATTATTTTGAAAAAAAAGAAAAATTGTCATTCTATGTGGTAGAGTTTTATCTTTAGCAGATGAAGATATAAATGTGTGGTTATTACAAAAATACCTAGACCGGTGCCTAGACAGAATTATAACGTTTAAAGAATCATTATTCAGAAAAGGAACATTTACAAGTACTCAATTTACAGCTTCACTTTGATTCCCCATGACACTTTGCCTCTCTTTCATGCTTTCTTTCAAGTCTCTTTCAGCTCTTTATCATCAATTTTATGCCAAAGACAATTCCAATTATTATGTAAATAATTAATAATATGTATGAAAAGAAATAAATCACACCAGTAAAATGCAAATCATACAAGATATTCTCTGTTTATATAGTCACCTTTATTACTTTGTTTTTGAAATATAATTGATAGTGATTACAATGACTCCATTATCCCCTGAACTATATACAGGGATGAGTGGTAATATATTCATCATGGTATAGAAAATGCACATTTACCCTCATAGCCCGAAACCTGAATTTTACTCACATGTTACTTATCAATAATTTTAGTAGAAAATGTGTACCCTTACTGGGTACAATAGAGATTTTACATTGCTAAACATTTTTATTTGCATGCCGATAAAGTAAAATTTTCCAATAAATTGAAATCATGATAAGGAGATTCTCTACCTCATTAATTAGTAAGGAAAACAATAAGAGGTTAAAACAGGTTCAAAGGAAAATCTGTAGAACATACGTGTATAGAGGCAATTAGTAATGTTAATAAGAATTTGTTAATAGATGAAAAATTGGTTTATAGCATACAGGGCAATAAAATATAATATTTGGAATAATCTTTTTACTGGGCTAAAATAAATCACATCTCTCCCAGACAACATCCTTTTATATTTTTATAGACAAGAACCTTTGCATTACTATCAGCAGCTTACAGAGTTCCAAAATATTCCAGTAGAATACAATCAAACATATATACATCTATAGAATCAGATAATCCTGGATTACTGGTTGCTGGCTGGTTGCTAGATAGTAACCAGTAATCTCATTTGCCCATTTCAAAGTGTTTCACAATGTTTCCTAAAAATGCTGAGTATTTTTAAGAAATACTAAGAAAAAGTAATCATTTTTTCTAACAAAAAATTACATTATTTTCCTCCAAAAGTTTTATGGAGCAGACTCAAGGAAAGGAAAAGAAAAAGATCTTTTAAAAAAATAAAAAAATGTTTAAATGGAACTCACTATTACCAGAATAAAATTTAATATCTAAATGTGCTTCATTCCTAGAGAGTTTTCCTATCCAAAGTGAGTGTTCCTCTGGAGAAAGTACATACTTTCTCTTTCTAGCCTGGAATTAAGCTTCTCAATGATGCTAAATGTGTATAAAGCAGGGGGTTTTAGAACAACTTAATAGGAATTTATCTAGTTGTGATTTGCCTGTGGGTGTTGTAAAATTTTTTGAGAAAAATTATTTTAAGTATCCGTTTGCAAAAGATAAAATATGCTGATATTATTCATTTATTTTATGAGGTTTCAAATATGGGCTTTTACTAAGTAATTATAGCCCTTTCCCATTCATTTAGAAACAAAACTGAAATAGTAATATATATCGCCAAATATAAAACCCATCACATTAGTTAATAGCTCATATCCTCAATTTTTGTTGTTGTTGTTGTTGTTTTATGTGTGGGGGAGGCGTGGAAACAAGTAAGTTTCCTTTCCTTTCTTCCTCATTGGCAGGAGGCTGATACAAGACTAAGCATATGCATGTCCTTCTCTAAAAAGCCCTTCTAACTGACATGGTCTCTAACTGAAACAGGGTCAGGTGAGAATAAGTAGAGTTGTTTGTAAGGTAAGTTCTCCTTTACATCACTACAAAGGTCCTCACATCACCTTTAAATGCTAATTTTCCAAGGATACCCCTTTGGGTTGTTCAGTAGACAGAAAAGTCTCAGTATACATGAAAAATATTGGGCAGCCATTCTTGACAGGCACATGAAAGAGTTCTAATTGTATACTCATTCAAGAGCCTTCTTCTACATTTCCCCTGTATTTAATGATTGCTACAGCCTCTTCTATGTAGAGTACAAATGTAAATTAAAACAAAACAAAACCCAATAAAAGAACAAAAACACCTTTGCCAGAAAAATTTGGTGGGAGAGGCACAAAACTGATGTGTTTAATTGAGGTTTGTTTCTCATTTTTTCATTGAAAAATAATCAGCAACTTGTCAGAAAAAATCTTTTAAATGTTACACATGCTATTCCCTATCAAATTTTCAAATTTCAACCATGGCCAAAATCTCAGGATTTAGGTAAGTGAGGTGCTTGAAAAAGTCTCACAAATGATTCAGTTTTATCTCTCTCCTCTGCTCAAAGTGGATTCTGTTACACCTGTCCTCTCCACCTTCTTTTAAGAATCATTGTTTTAAATGTAAAATATATTTTGAAGGCCAATTAGATTGGGGGTCATACTATTAAGTTATTTAAAGGACATATGTGTGTCCAGATCTCCTTTTGCTGCGTTACGGTCCCTAGTTTTTAGGTAATATAATTAGGTTCTTAAGAAATCTCATGAAGACCTTGATAACGTCTATGTCGTTTTCACTGTAGTCATGTAGTTTGCTAAAACACACATTCACACAATATACACTAATGGTTACAAAGGAACCATAAAATCTATTGAGTAATAAATCTACCTTCTAAATGTGTTTCACATACTGCTTAACTATGGAAACCTTTGATAAAACACAAATGTGTCTGATTGCCCAAATTATGGATTATGTGAAAACTACCACTTTAAAGCTTCTAAAATGGTTGTTTTCAGTACTCTAAAAACAAAATAGTTCTGCCTTAATTCTCCCTGGTGTTTTAAATACAGCTTGAATGGTGTGTTCAATTATACACATAATATTTTAAGAACATTTTAGAAAGTTAGTGTTACCAGTTGATGGTGTTTAGGACGGTGAATGTTCTGAAAGTATATTATTGAAAAATAGTTAAAGAAACTGGGGCAATAGGCTTTGAAAGAGAGAACCTGAAGTCCTGTCATGTGAAAGGAAGTAGACACAATAGAGCTGCACAAAGCAGAAATGCAATTATGGATAAATATTAAATGGATTTTTTTTTTTTTTTTTTTAGCCTCAGCATAATGTAAGTTCTTGCCTCAATCTGAAATTTCCAGAGATAGAGTATGGGAGTCCTGCCACTGTAAGTGGCCAAGCAGAGCCACTTTTTTCTTTTTTTTTCTGTTTTCCTAATTATCACCTATTCTCTAGACTCAACAGAGGCATTCTCTTCTCCAGATCAGTCTTGCCTAATCTCCTACTCTGCTTGGATCTTCTCCTAAGTGCTTAATCATAATAACATTTTATGCCCTTTATTACATTTATTATACTATCTGTTTACTTGTATGCTTCCCCCACTAGGCAATGGTTTTTCAATACTAGTATCTGACATGGTAGTAAATATGAAGAAGCATTCACTGAAAGGAGTCCTACACTGTGATCTCTAAGAGCACATCAAATAATTGTTGAGGACCTACAATGAGTCAATGATATGTCAGCAAGAAATAGCTTCTTCCCTCCTCTTTGGGAGTTCATAAAGTACATGTTGATCAATGTTAAAATCACATATGTAGATCTTGCCAGTTGAGTGCATATGGCACCATCTCTTACTGATGACAGTGATGAAGACATTGCCCCACATAACAAGAAAAGAAAGTTATGTCTCCACAAACCAACTGCTATAGTCTTAGCAAAGTGATTAATCTTTAAAATGTACTGGGTAGACAAAATATGAACCCCTTTCAAATGTCTGTGCACCTTTTGAAATATGCTAACCTTTCTGGATAACACTAGCCTCCTCCCATGGATAACAACACAAGGCTTTTCTTCCCCAAACATCACACTCCTAACTTTTTGATGTAGCTGCCAACTTGGATGTTCAATAGATTCCAAAATAAACTCTCAAAACTATTCCTCCCTTGATCTTTCCATTTTGGTAAAAGCCACCGCTCCTAGAAGTCTTTCTTGATTCCTCACTTGCTTCTATGTCTCACATTTGACCTGCTAGCAACTCCTGTCACTGCTATCTCCACATGTTATGGGGCCATCCTCTTTTGCTCTTCACTGTTGCCATTGCAGACCAGGCCACCATCATCTCTCACTAGTTTAACTCCCATGGCCTCATACTAAACTTAAATTCTTATATATTTTTATCCTATTTTGTAGCCAGCTATGCAACTGATCTCTGTTGATTTCCCACTGAATTTTTGATAGAAATATATATTTGAGGAAAGAAGACCCATATATAATTTTCTTTATTTTGAAATAGTTTAACTCAACAGATAAGTTTAAAAATTAGTACAAATATTTCCAATATACCTTTCACCAGCTTTTCTAAATGTCATCAGTTTACAATATCTGTTTTATCATTCTCCCAGATATAATTTTTCTCAGAGATATAATTGACATATAACCTTGTGTAAGTTACCCAGATATAATTTTAAGTGGAAAGTATCCAGTTATAGAAGTTATAATCCAATTTTGGACACACACAAAAGTATATGTATATGTTTGAAAGCATGTATAATAAACTGGTAACAGTGATTATCTCTGTGGAGAGATTCTAAGTTAATCATTTCCATATTTGAATTTTAAAATCAGGCATAGGCATTCCGTTTTTTAATCAGAAAAAAATTAAAATAAAAATTAAAGTGACTCAGAATGGCAGAAATGCACATCACTGGTAGTCAGTATTGTGATAATGTTTGTGCACCTTCTTGTCACTAGACTCTTAACTGGTCCATTCCTAGTGTCTTAGAAACCTGTATAGAACTCAGAACCTGTCCATCCTTTCAACGAAAGATTGAATGACAATGACTTTTCTAAACTGTAAAATTGAGAGAGCTAATTATATACCTCTTTTTCTATAGTATAGTAAAAATTGACATTGAATGTTACCATTTATTTAAAAATAAATGCAGAGAAGTATAAAGATTAAACATTTTTGAAGGCAACAAATACACCAATGAAGATCATGGAGTGACAAGTTCATCTTCCATATTTTTGACGTTTACTTTTTTTTTTTGATAGGAAGTTTTCTTGCTGAGCAATAAATGTCAGTTTTTTCCATTTTCTACTGGATAAAACAGAGTTATCATATGCTTAACGTTTAAATAATTGTTCTTCACTCCTCAGCATGAGAAAAAAATCAAAACAAAGAGGTGAAATAAACTGCCTAAAGTTATACAGTTAGAGGGAGGAACGGAACAAAAATTACAGTTTTTCTGAACTTCATTCTAGGACTTTCTCATTTTACCTGGTCTTTGAGGGATCTCCAGAGACCAGAGACTTTATAGCATAGAGTTACCAAAAAAAAAAAAAAAAGAGAGAAAAGACAAAGGATAGAAAAGAGAAATCTAGATTGTGCACCTAACCAAAAAACTGCATGATATAACTCCTGCCTACCATACGTCAAATTGCTTGAAATTAATGCGACATAGACCTTGCAATTTCACTGGCCACCTGAACCTAATTTTATTATAATTTAGTATCCTTTTTCAAAAACAGAGTTCTCAGACTTGTACAAGCTTTGAGACCTACCAGACCTTCCCTAGTCAGGTTTCTCATCCTTTAGTCTCAACTCAGTGTTTTATCTTTTGGCAAGAGGTAATTCTCCATTTCATAAGTTCTTCTCATACCCCCTTCTCTCAAGTCTTCATATAACTAAACATACTCTATAATTGTCTGATTTAATTATTAACATTTATGATTTCAGGGTTTGCACCTTAAATTACAAGTTCTGAGATGGCAAGGACGATGTCTGCCTTATCCATTACACTTGCTCCATTGCCTAAAACATAGAAATCTGTAAATTTTGCTAAATGAATTAATTAATGAAAAGATAAATAAATATATGTAGGATTTTGTATGTAAGACTTTGAGTTTTTAACAAATGCCCCTCATCCTCTTACCTTTCTGGATCTTTACAAGAAGGTAAGAAAGGAAATAAGTACCTTTAAAAACATTAGTTAACAGCATTTGAAAAGACTGATCATTTATAGATAAAGCAAGCAAAGAACACATTTGTCTATCTTTTGACAACCAAATCATTCAATTTTCTAAAAACATGATTGCCTACAGTTTAACTCAGTGATCTAAATATTATCTTAAGTTGTAATGAGGACAAATTAATACATTGGTAGAGAAAGCACTCAATCAAACACCAAAACTGTACTGGAAAAGGAATATATTTCACCCACAAAGTAGCTCTGGTAGAACTGTGATTTTTATCTTGTGGCTGAACATAGATTCAACTTTGGAATCCAATTCTGCCCTATGAAAAATCTCAGTAAATTCAAGTTTCTTCTTTTTTCTAAAGTTGGAGTGAATACCAAGATGTTTATACAGTGTTCTTGTGTTTGGGGATTATCTGGTGATCTGTCTACGCTGGTATCCTCTGAGTCTTATACCATCCTATCTGGTCCTGCCCACTCACCTATCTGTATTTTAACTGTCAATGTATGTGGTCACAGCTGCATTTTTCTTTCTCCTCTTTACCAGGTTTGGCTCTAGTTTAGAATTACTAAGTCTCACTTAGGCACAGAGATAAACATTGACCACTCCCCTTCAGTCTGCTCAATGGATACGTCTACTGTGGTTTCCCACTGTTAAGCTACCCATGAACTGTGATGGTCAATGTGACCTCTCCCTTTACAGCCCTGTAGATGTTTCTTCTGCTGTCCCCTCTAAGTATTAGGAGAACTATGCACATATACTGGGTAAGTCTTTCCCTATTCTCAAATCCTGAAATCTCTCTGGTATTCTACTGCAGAAGACACAGTTGAAACAATTATTGCTTTCCCTTTGCTCCCTCCTTCCACAAGTCCAGGGAATTTTTACTAGTCTTTGAATGGAGCACTATTTAGCCACTGATTGCATATTCTCTATATCCTCTGGGGAAATTATTTTAAAAGCCTCAAATGTGGTAATTATAGATATTCAAAACATATAATGTGTGTTTTCTGCTTTAAGTTTCAAGAATTTGAAATACAAGGCCAATATTTAGCTCTGTTCTGTATTTCTGAACTTATTCTGAGGCATCCCTACTTTGAGGCATGAAAATACAATGTCTAATTACCCAAGTAAGCAAAGCGATACCAAGAAATTTCTCTCTCTCTTTCTCTCCCTCTCAAACTCTACATGTTACCCAGTAAGACCCTCCTAATGCAAACAAATTATTAATTTCTTTGAATAACAGGTATTAAAAGAAGACTTAAAGATTCTTTCAGCACTGGGACTTTGAAAATATACAATTTTTTTCCCCTATGGTTTACAAATCTAAATTTAATTAATTTTCTTCTGGAATAATTTATTTTATTCTGGAACATCTGAAATCTCACATCTGTGGCCTATTCCAATTGGCAAGCTAGAACTAATGCTGCCCTAGAGAAAGCCACTAAGCAGACATGACTTAATGTTTCACATACATTAACACTGTGGAAACAGGCCAAGTTGGCACGAGGAAAGATTTTATCGGTTTCTCAAGCTACTCATTCATCCACAACTTGGAGTGCTGCTTCTCTCAGCTATATTGATTGTTTTGTTTCCAACTTCCCTGACTATCAAGTTCTTGGTCTTTTACTTTTCATCTTTATGTCAAGAAATTTCTCAGGTTTCCTTGTATTGAGAAAAATCAATATTTCTGATCTGAAAATTTTGCAGAAAATTTTATTGTATACGTATTAGCTACATATTAAATTTATGAGAAAATGCCTTTTCTCCTTTCATCATTTTTAAGGAAGAAACATTCACATTAAGAGTTCTAGGAGTGGGTCAAAGGAAATAAAAAGAAGAGATATGCCAGCTTCTGAAAATGAACTGCACAGCTGTGCACCATATGTCTATCTAAAATATGCCAACTGTATGTCATGAGAGAAAAAGGGAGGCAAAATCTGGCTAAACCAGTGAAAAGCCATCTTAACCAGTGAAAATCACCTGGTTTGAATGAAAAGACCATTCAAGAAGCTGGATCAACACTGAATGGAATCAAAGAATTAATTTGTCATGATCTTATGTTGGTCTAATTCAACGGATATTTTTTACAGCTTATATCCAAAAGTTTTAAAGCATACAAATATCAGTTCTTAAGGCACAGCTCTCTAGGGGGATCTGTTTATAGAATTTTTTCAGTTTATAAATTATAATTTCTGAATTTATTATTAATTTTTCCCAAATGTGTTGACATAGAAATTTGTATTGAAGATTTAGTCAAAGTAATAGGCAACTTTGATTATTTGTTTTTCCTATAAATTATATACATTCTAAATTTGGAAAAATATATAATAAATACTTTATTTTAAAGGTTTATTGACCAATACATCAGCTTTCCAAAGATAAAACACTGAAAACAAGCATCCTAAATCAAATACTTGGCCACTCCACTGTTAAAATAAGATCTTAAAAAAGAAAGAGAAAGAGAGGATAAAGAAACTAATGGTAAATAATTGTCTCTCTGATTATGTCTTTTATGATTGACAATTCTCTGTGGCAGTTTATTCACATAGACTATTTCTAGCTCTATCTCCACAGGCCATTGCATATTACAAGTAAATTTAGAAGTCTTTATGAAAGGTAAGAAATTGGCTTATTTTTAGATATATAGATCAAAAGGAAATAAGAGAAATGGCATTGATTTACTATTAGAAAAAAATTAGAGAGTTCCTAAATATGGATGTATATGAGATAGAATATTGAAAAAAGAACTTTTCTTTTGCAATGATAAAAATTTATTAAAATTTTCATAAAATTGTCCTCCTCACAATTGCAACAAACTGATAATGTATGTAAAAGTAACCATAACAAGAAGTATGTGAGATTTTGTAAGAAAAAAATGAATTTTAGTCAAAAATATTAAAATAATTGAAATAGTTACAAAATTCCAGTTAGAAAATAAGTACTGAGGATGTAATGTACAGCATGATGGTGATGTTAATAACACTGTATTGCATATTTGAAAGCTGCTAAGAGAGTAAATCTTAAAAGTTCTCATTACAAGAAAAAAATTTTGAAACTATCTGTGGTGATGGATGTCAATTAGACTTATTGTGGGATCATTTTATAATATATACATATATATAATCATTATGTTGTGCACCTGAAACTAATATAGTGTTATATCTCAATAAATGATGGAAAAAATTTTAAAAAAGAAAGGAATTGAAATGAAAGAAACATACAGGGGACATTGGTTCAAGATGGCAGAGTAGAAGGACTTGCACTCACTCCCTCTTGCGAGAGCACCAGAATCACAACTAACTGCTGAACAATCATTGATAGGAAGACACTGGAATTCACCAAAAGGGGTACTCCACGTCCAAAGACAAAGGAGAAGCTGCAATGAGATGGTAGGAGGGGCGCAATCACAATAAAATCAAATCCCATAACCACTAGGTGGGTGACTCACAAACAGGAAAACAATTATTCCACAGAAGTCCACTCACTGGAGTGAAGGTTCTGAGCCCCATGTCAGGCTTCCCAACCTGGGGCTCCAACAATGGGAGGAGGAATTCTCCGAGAATCAGACTTTGAAGGCTAGCAGAATTTGATTGCAAGACTTCAACAGGACTGGGGGAAACAGAGACTCCATTCTTGGAGGGCATACGCAAAGTAGTGTGCCCATCAGGACCCAGGGGAAAGGAGCAGTGACCCCATAAGAGACTGAACCAGACCTAACTGCTAGTGTCGGAGGGTCTTCTGTAGGGGTGGAGGGTGACTGTGGCTCACCACAGGGACAAGGACACTGGCAGCAGAAGTCTGGAAAGTACTCCTTGGCGAGAGCCCTCCCAGAGTCCACCATTAGCCCCACCAAAGAGCCCGAAGTCTCCAGTGCTGGATCTCCTCAGGTGAAACAACCAACAGGGAGGGAACTCAGCCACACCCATCAGCAGACCAGCAGATTAAAGTTTTACTAAGCTATGCCCACCATAGCAACACCCAGCTCTACCCACCACCAGTCCCTCCCATCAGGAAGCTTGCAGAAGCCTCTCAGATAGCCTCATCGACCAGAGGACAGAGAGCAAAAGCAAGAAGAACTATAATCCTGCAGCCTGTGGAACGATAATCACTTTTGCAGAAGATAGACAAAATGAAAAGGCAGAGGACTATGTACCAGATGAAGGAACAAGAAAAAAACCCAGAAAAACAACTAAACGAAGTGGAGATAGGCCACTTTCCAGAAAAAGAATTCAGAATAATGATAGTGAAGATGATCCATGACCTCGGAAAAAGAATAGAGGCAAAAATCGAGAAGATGCAAGAAATGTTTAACAAAGACCCGGAAGAATTAAAGAACAAACAAACAGGATGACCAATACAATAACTGAAATGAAAAATACACTAGTAGGAATCAATAGCAGAATAACGGCTGGGCCCGTGAGCCATGGCCACTGAGCCTGCGTGTCCGGAGCCTGTGCTCCACAATGGGAGAGGCCACAACAGTGAGAGGCCCCAACAGTGAGAGGCCCGCGTACCACAAAAAAAAAAAAAAAAATAACTGAGGAAGAAGAACGGATAATTGAGCTGGAAGACAGTATGGTGGAATTCACTACCATGGAACAGAATAAAGAAAACAGAAAGAAAAGAAATGAAGACAGACTAAGAGACCTCTGGGACAACATTAAACACACCAACATTCACATTACAGGGGTCCCAGAAGGAGAAGAGAGAGAGAAAGGACCTGAGAAAATATTTGAACAGATTATAGTAAAAAACTCCCCTAACATGGGAATGGAAATAGCACCCAAGTCCAGGAAGTGCAGAGAGTCCCACACAGGATAAGTCCAAGGAGAAACATGCTGAGACATATAGTAAACAAATTAACAATAATTAAAGACAAAGAAAAATTATTAAAAGCAACAAGGGAAAAATGACAAATAACATACAAGGGAACTCCCATAAGGTTAACAGCTGATTTCTCAGCAGAAATTCTACAAGCCAGACGGGAGTGTTACGATATACTTAAAGTGATGAAAGGGAAGAACCTACAACCAAGATTACTCTACCCAGCAAGGATCTTATTCAGATTTGATGGAGAAATCAAAAGTTTTTCAGACAAGCAAAAGCTAAGAGAATTCAGCAACACCAAACCAGCTTTACAACAAATGCTAAAAAAACTTATCTAGTTGGGAAACACAAGAGAAGAAAAAGACCCACAAAAACAAACCCAAACAATTAGAAAAATGGTAAGAGGAACATACATATTGATAATAACCTTGAATGTAAATGGATTAAATGCCCCAACCCTAGGGACACATACAGACTGAAAGTGAGGGGATGCAAAAAGATATTCCATGCAAATGGAAATCAAAAGAAAGCTGGAGTAGCAATTCTCATATCAGGAAAAGTAGACTTTAAAATAAAGACTATTACAAGAGACAAAGAAGGACACTACCTAATGATCAAGGGATCAATCCAAGAAGAAGATATAACAATTGTAAATATTTATACACACAACATAGGAACACCCCAATAATAAGGCAAATGGTAACAGCTATAAAAGAGGAAATTGACAGTAACACAATAATAGTGGGGGACTTTAACATCTCACACCAATGGACAGATCATCCAGACATAAAATTAATAAGGAAACACAAGCTTTAAATGACACAATAGACCAGATAGATTTCATTGATATTTATAGGACATTCCATCAGAAAACACCAGATTACACTTTCTTCTCAAGTGCATGTGGAACATTCTCCAGAATAGATCATATCTTGGGTCACAAATCAAGCCTTGGTAAATTTAAGAAAAATGAAATGATATCAAGCATCTTTTCTGACAACAATGCTAAGAGATTAGAAATCAATTACAGGAAAAAAAGTAAAAACACAAACACATGGGGGCTAAACAATACATTACTAAATAACCAAGAGATCACTGAAGAAATCAAAGAGGAAATCAAAATATACCTAGAGACACATGACAACAAAAACCTATGGGATGCAGCAAAATTAGTTCTAAAAGGGAAGTTTATAGCAATACAATCCTACCTCAAGAAACAAGAAAAAATTCAAATAAACCATCTGACCTTACACCTAAAGGAACTAGAGAAAGAAGAACAAACAAAACCCAAAGTTAGTAGAAGGAAAGAAATCATAAAGATCAGAGAAGAAACAAATGACATAGAAACAAAGAAAACAAGAGCAAAGATCAATAAAACTAAACTAAAAGCTGGTTCTTTGAGAGGATAAAAAAAATTGATAAACCATTAGCCAGACTCATCACGAAAAAGATGGAGAGGACTCAAATAAAATTAGAAATGAAAAAGGAGAAGTTACAAGGGACACCACAGAAATACAAAGCATTAAAAGAGACTACTATAAGCAGCTCTATGCCAAAAAAATGGACAATCTGGAAGAAATGGACAAATTCTTGGAAAGGTATAAACTTCCAAGCCTGAACCAGGAAGAAATAGAAAATATGAACAGAACAATCACAAGTAATGAAATGGAAACTGTGATTAAAAATCTTCCAACAAACAAAAGTCCAGGACCAGATGGCTTCACAGGTGAATTCTATCAAACATTTAGAGAAGAGCTAACACCCATCCTTCTCAAACTCTTCCAAAAAATTGCGGAGGAAGGGACACTCCCAAACTCATTCTATGAGGCTACCATCACCGTGATACCAAAACCAGACAAAGATACTACAAAAAAGAAAATTACAGACCGATATCACTGATGAATATAGATGCAAAAATCCTCAACAAACTACTAGAAAACCGAATCCAACAACACATTGAAAGGATCATACACCATGATGAAGTGAGATTTATCTGAGGAATGCAAGGATTCTTCAATATACGCAAAGCAATCAATGTGATACACCATATTAACAAATTGAAGAACAAAACCTATATGATCATCTCAATAGATGCAGAAAAAGCTTTTGACAAAATTCAACACCAATTTATGGTAAAAAAAAACTCTCCAGAAAGTGGATACAGAGGGAACCTACCTCAACATAATGAAGACCATATACGACAAATCCACAGCAAACATCATTCTCAATGGTGAAAAACTGAAAGCATTTCCTCTAAGATCAGGAACAAGACAAGGATGTCCACTCTTGCCACTACTATTCAACATAGTTTGAAGTCCTAGCCATGGCAATCAGAAGAAAAAGAAATAAAAGTAATACAGATTGGAAAAGAAGAAGTAAAACTGTCATTGTTTGCAGATTACATGATCCTATATATAGATAATCCTAAAAATGCCACCAGAAAACTACTAGAGCTAATCAATGAATTTTGTAAAGTTGCAGGATACAGAATTAACGCACAGAAATCTCTTGCATTCCTATACACTAACAACGAAAGATTAACCATTGCAACAAAAAGAATAAAATACCAAGGAATAAACCTACGTAAGGAGGTAAAAGACCTGTACTCAGAAAACTATAAGACTCTGATGAAAGAAATCAAAGATGACACACACATATGGAGAGATATACCATGTTTGTGGATTGGAAGAATCAATATTGCAAAAATGACTATACTACCCAAAGTAATCTACAGATTCAATGCAATCCCTACCAAATTACCAGTGGCATTTTTTTACAGAACTAGATCAAACAATCTGAAAATTTGTATGGAGACACAAAAGACCCCGAATAGAAAAAGCAATCTTGAGGGAAAAAAACGAAGCTGGAGGAATCAGACTCCTTCACTTCAGACTACACTACACAGCTATAGTAATCCAGACAATATGGTACTGGCACAAACACAGAAATATAGATCAATGGAACAGGATAGATAGCCCAGAGATAAACTGACACACCTACGGTAAACTAATCTATGACAAAGGAGGCAAGGATATACAATGGAGAAAAGACAGCCTCTTCAATAAGTGGTGCTGGGAAAACTGGACATCTATATGTAAAAGAATGAAATTCGAACACTGACAAACACCATACACAAAAATACACTCAAAATGGATTAAAGACCAAAATGTAAGACCGGACACTATAAAACTCTTAGAGGAAAACATAGGAAGAACACTCTTTGACATAAATCACAGCAAGATCTTTTTTGACCTACCTCCTAGAGTAATGGAAATAAAAACAAAAATAAATGAATGGGACCTAATGAAACTTAAAAGCTTTTGCACAACAAAGGAAACTATAAATAAGACAAAAAGACAGCCCTCAAAATGGGAAAAAATATTTGCAAATGAATCAATGGACAAAGCATTAATCTCCAAAATATATAAACAGCTCATGCAGCTCAATATTAAAAAAACAAACAACCCAATCAAAAAATGGGTAGGAGACATAAATAGACATTTCTCCAAAGAATATATGCAGATGGCAAGGAGGCACATGAAAAGCTGCTCAACATCACTACTTATTAGAGAAATGCAAATCAAAACTACTGTGAGGTATCACCTCACTCCAGCTAGACTGGGTATTATCTGAAAATCTACAAACAACAAATGCTGGAGAGGGTGTGGAGAAAAGGTAACCCTCTTGCACTGTTGGTGGGAATGTAAATTGATACAGCCACTATGGAGAACAGTATGGAGGTTCCTTAATAAACTAAAAATAGAAACATATATACAATGGAATATTACTCAGCCATAAAAAGGAACGAAATTGGGTCATTTGTAGAGATGTGGATGTACCTAGAGACTGTCATACAGAGTGAAGTAAGTCAGAAAGAGAAAAACCAATATTGTATCTTAATGTATATTTGTGGAATCTAGAAAAATGGTACAGATGAACTGGTTTGCAAGGCAGAAATAGAGACACAGATGTAGGGGACAAATGTATGGACACCAAGAGGGGAAAGCGTGGGGGGGTTGAGGGGGTGGCGGTGGGATGAATTGGGGGATTGGGATTGACATGTATACACTGATGTGTATAAAAATAGATAACAAATAAGAAAAAAAAAGAAACATACATGTTCACGAATGGGAAAGTTCAATACTGCAATGTTTATTTTCCATAAATTAATCTATTTGTCAATGAAATCCTGATCAAAGCCCCAATGTGAGTTTTTTATGGAAAATTACTTTAGGTTTTAAAACCCATAAGGAAAAATAAATGCACATTAAAAAAGAAATGAGAGAATATTTGTCCTACCAGATAGGAATGCATATTTTTAGTTCATGTTCATTAAAATAGTAATGCATTAGTGCAAGTAGAATAGTGGACCAATGGAATAGAATAAAGAATCCAGAAATAGACCCATGCATACAAGGTCCCCAATGTGCCTCATGTCCTGTTAGTGATGCCTTTCTGTACTTCCCTACCAAATTAAATAGTGGTGACCTTTGTAGCCTATAGGAAACTGAGGAAATGGTGTGTGACTTTCTGAGGTTAAGTCATAAAAGACACTAAGACTTGTGACTTGTTCTCTCTTGGTAA
This sequence comes from Physeter macrocephalus, assembly GCF_002837175.3. Taxonomy (NCBI): domain Eukaryota; kingdom Metazoa; phylum Chordata; class Mammalia; order Artiodactyla; family Physeteridae; genus Physeter; species Physeter macrocephalus. Next base: position 41,059,615 of record NC_041220.1, on the reverse strand, counting down.
TAAACTGAGGTTTTGTGCTAGCAGCCAGCACTAACTTGACGCAAATTGAATGAGTCATCATGGAAACTGATCCTCCAGTCCTAGTCAAGCCTTCAGGTGACTGCAGCCTTAGCTTACATCTTGACTGCAATTTCATGGCATACCCCAAGTGAGAATCATCCAACTATGCTACTCCCAAATTTATGGTCCACAGAAACTGTAAGATAATAAATGTTTATGGAAGTTTTAAGCTACTAAATTTTGAGATAATTTATTACACAGCAATAGCTAGTACAGTTTTCTGTACCTGTAAATAGGATGTGGCCATAACAAAAATTCATGTGTAACAAATTACTTAGTCTCAGATGCCACATAATATCTGTGAATACCACAGTATCCTATTGGTAACATATGTCAGGTTAATTCAGTAAAAAGGGAGAATATACAAGTGCATGAATACCAAGGGGTAAGGCTCATTGGAGACCATCCTGGAGGCTGTCTACCACAAGCACTGTTTCTTTGAAACTGGATACATAACCTAGTATGGATCATAACCTGGAATTTTTGGCACACTATCTTACTTCAACCATTCTTGGCCACTCGTGTGTGTGTGTGTGTGTGTGTGTGTGTGTGTGTGTGTGTATGCACATGCACATATGCGTGTACCTATTTGTCTAATTTAATTACATTTTAATATTAATGCTAAGTCAATATCCCATTCATTTTCCCTCCAAAAGGCATCCACTTTTATGTAGTTTATTTACACACACACGTACACTACTCTGTTTACTCATTTTCCTCATGCAAATGCTGAATGATACAGATTTAAGGTGTGTTCATTTTTATTTGTTTTATATATATTATATATATATATTTTTTTGTTTTTTGTTTTGTTTAGTTTTTTTGTGGTACGCGGGCCTCTCTCTCGCGGCCTCTCCCATTGCGGAGCACAGGCTCCGGACGCGACGGCTCAGTGGCCATGGCTCACGGGCCTAGCCGCTCCAGGGCATGTGGGATCTTCCCGGACTGGGGCATGAACCTGTGTCCCCTGCATCGGCAGGCGGACTCACAACCACTGCATCTTCCCGGACTGGGGCATGAACCTGTGTCCCCTGCATCGGCAGGCGGACTCTCAACCACTGCGCCACCTGGGAAGCCCTATATATTTGTTTTATATGTGAATATATCTCATTCCTCCTAAATTCTAAATTGCCATATGTTATTTGTTATCCTTCATTTATGGGAATTTGTTTTATTTACAAATATTTGCCATAATAAAAATGCAATGATAAACATCCATAATCAAATATCTATGTACCTGTAAGAGATCTTCCCTGGTGTATATACACAGAAGTGGAACTGTGGAATTTCTGGGTTCTAGTCATGTGTGTACAAAAGCATTTCCCTACATATCTTATACATTCTCTCCAGAATGTCTATACTAACATGTACTTCCATCAATAGAGCTTGAAGCTTGCTGCCGCTCCACAGCCTTACCAATAATTATTATCAGACTTACACTTTTTGCTTTTGCTAATATATGTATAGATTGTATCTCATTATTTTAGTTTTTTTCATATTTATTAACAATAAAGCTTAACATATCTTCCTATGCTTATTTGATATTTTGGTTTATGCTGTATTAATTTATTATTTTTTACTTGCTCATTTTTGCATTGGGTATTCTCTACGTTTATTGAACACTTCTTATACATTTGCAATACCAATCCTTTGTTGATTTTGTATGTTGCAAATATTGCTGTTCATTATACTACCTTTTAACTTTGACCTTTAATGCATCTGATACATTTCATCACCTCTTTGTGAATAAGAACATATATTACAAAACTAGATATATGTGGTAAATTGATATCATTCATGGCCTCAGTTAATGATCTCCCCTTATCTATGCTTTCCCTGAAAACATGTGATCTCATTCCCCTCTGACTTTGGTTATGGGTATCTGTGACCATCTTCCATGAGTAGAATGTTAGCAGATTTGATGCATAAAAAGGTTTCGAAGAGTGCTGAGCTGTTCTACTTCTTTCTTGATCCTCTGCCTTTAATAAGAGAATATGCCTGGGCTAGTTTTCTCTTGAGAACCTACCATTACCATAAGAAAAAGCTCAATCTAGCATGCTGTAGATGAAAGAACACATGTGTAGAACTGAGTTGTCCTGGTTGTGGCCTTTTAGACTGGCCAGCTCCCAGCCCCACAATTTTCAGTAACACAGGTCAGTTGATCAAAACTGAGACCAGGAGAACTGCCCAACTGACTTATTTCAGATACCTAAGAAGTGATAAAAGGTTTTTGTTATGAGCCACTCAGTTTTGGGGTGTTTTTCTCACAGCATAGAAAGTGTATAAGTCAAGTCATTTTAGGGAAAGCTAGAAGAAAAATTTAAAATTTGCCAGTGAATCAAGATTCTTCCTCAGAAGGACAAGTACTTTCCTTAATTTAAGAGGCAATGCATTTATAAACTGGCTCAATTCTGAGGATTGTTTAAGTAGTGATTCTGTTGTGATTCAAACCAGACTCCTGTGCAATTGCCCTGAGCTCTTCTACTTGTACCAATCAATTAAATTTTAGTAGGTTGCCCACCTACTGCAGTCCAGGGACCTCATGATCAACTACCAAAAGCAAACGATCTCTGTGACCTCTATATGGTAATCACATGTACCTTGTCACTAGTGTGTAAATGGCACCACTTGGCCCTTGTCATTTAATAGCAGCATTTCTCACTGTTATTCTTAATCTGCAGAGAACAGTCATTACAGGGCTTTAAAGGATGTCATTCTATCATTTCCAATATATTTCTCAAAGCCTTTGTTAAGAGATTGTTCTATGAAACTTCCTACAGGATATAATTAACAAGAGGATAAGCAAATCTTACATAATAAATCCACAGCAGCTTTCAATCTTTCTTTGCCTTTGTATATCTTCCTCTCCAGGAACCAAGAATTTCTGTCATGTCAATAGAACTTAATGTAGGTCATCTTCATGTCCTGGTTTCAGTCAACAAACAGTCAACCTGTTAGAACCTTTTCCAGCCAGTTGAGCTAACACAGTAAATCCAGAATCTCTGTAAAGTACACCCATATAAAGGAACAGAAGATTCATAGCTTGGTCCCCGGGAAGCTGACATGTAGATCCACCACCAAGAATCAGGTAGTAAACCTTGGACTGCAGTTGGTTTATGTGGGCAGCAATCAGAAAGGAGAGTTGAAAGTGAAGCCGATAAAGTGAGAACAGCCTGGAAACTACCAGCACTTCTGCATCCCTGTCTCTATACCTAACGGCACTGACTTTCACAGAGTAATAGCTACTGCTTCACTTATAACTTCCAACTTCTGAGCAAATTTCTCCTTCAGAGAATTTTAACTTGGAGCTATACAGAAAAAAATTCATTCTGGGGAACATAGTTCCAGCCTAATAAAGTTTACATGTACAAACCACCACAGAAAGCAAGTTCCTTAACGCCAAAAAATTCATATAAAAATAAATCCAGGCCAACATATATACACTACCAAACATAAAATAGATAGCTAGTGGGAAGCAGCCGCATAGCACAGGGAGATCAGCTCGGTGCTTTGTGACCACCTAGAGGGGTGGGATAGGGAGGGCGGGAGGGAGGGAGACACAAGAGGGAGGAGATATGGGGATATACGTATATGTATAACTGACTCACTTTGTTATAAAGCAGAAACTAACACACCATTGTAAAGCAATTATACTCCAATAAAGATGTTAAAAAAATAAATAAATAATTAAATCCAGGCCAAATAGACTATTTAAGAGATACAAGTATTCCCTTTGATATTGAGAAAGCAAGGAAGATCAGAATCACTACGATTATTAAACATAAAAAGCCTGACCGATGCAAACAAATGAAAAAGCAAAGAGACATGTAAGAAATAGATGAGATAAGAAAACCCCATAATATGATCATTTACTTAGAAAGCCTTAGAGATCAATAAGATCATTAATATTTCTGATGGATACTAGATCAAGATATATGAATCAAGGATGCTTTTATCACCATAAAAAAGCTAATTGAAAATATAATAGAAAATCTATATCATCTGCAACTGCCAAAAAAAAAAAGCTATAATGAACCTAGTCATGAACCTAACCAAAAGCCATATAACACTGGCTATTATAACAAGTTACTAAAAACTTGGTGACTTAAAAGAACACACATTTATTCTCCTACTTTTGGAGAGGTCAGAAGTCCAAAGTCAGTTTCACTGAGTGGAAATCAAGGCGTCAGCAAGACGCTGCTCCTTCCCCAATGCAGGGGACACGGGTTCGAGCCCTGGTCCGGGAAGATCCCACATGCCTCGGAGCAACTAGAGAAAGTCCGCGCACAGCAATGAAGACGCAACACAGCCAAAAAGAAAAAGAAAAAGAAAGGACGTTTTAGGGGACGATACATTCCTTGACTATTCCAGCTTCAGGTGACTGCTGGCATTCCTTGACTTGTGAAGCTTTATTCCTAATTTCTGCCTCCAGGGTCACACTGCCTTCTCTTCTGTGTCAAATATTCCTCTGCTTTTCTCTCTTAAGAACATTTGTGAATACTTTTAGGGCTCACCCAGATAATCTAGGATAATTTTCCCATCCACATAGCATTCAGATTCCAGAGGTTAGAATGTGAACATCTTGGAGGTCACTATTTAGCCTACCACAGATAGTTTTCAAACATGTTTATATATAAAAGAATTTCCAAATAAATAGGGATTCCATGTTTGCAGAAGAAACAACTACATATTATAAACATGTCAACATTCCTCAAATTAATTTATATCACTTCTGCAATTCAAATCAAAACCCAAGCTAGATTTTATTTTTGAAATTGTACAAACTGATTCTAAAATGTATATATTGATAGAAAAATAATGATTCACAAATATCTTGGAAAATTTATAAAATGATATTCACATTTCAAGGAATGCTCCTGTACAGATATATTAAGAAAACATTTTAATTCATGATAATAAAAATGGTGTGCTACTATTGAAAGTGGAATAAACTAATTTGGTGGAACAGAAATATTTATACATATGCAATAATTGTTATTTGAAAGAAATGTTAAAAGATCAGTTGGAAATTAACGATGCTGAAAATAGTTTTGTAAAAACTGGCATAGTATTAGTAGTATTGCCTTGGCCAAAAAGTTCGTTCGGGAGTTTCTGACGATCTTACAGTAAACCTAAAGGAACTTTTTGGCCAACCCAATATATGGATAAAAATATAAATTGAAACCCTAACTTAATTCATACAAAAATATAAACTCCAGATGTGTTAAAGACCTAACCATGAAGAATTGTGAACTGGGAAACAAAATGAAGAAGAATAACTTTTCATGTTGGACTAAGAAAGGATTTATTAAAGAAGACACAAGGAACGAAATCACAGAGGGAAATTTGATGAATTTGCTTATATCACAATCAAAGATAACTCTTTAATGAGTCATACATTTATTTCTATGGTTCACATATTAAAATACAGAAATATATTTGAGAGGAAAAGTAAGCTTTTAACAGAACTGGTTTTCAGAATGTGTTCTTTCTTTTATTTTGTGGGGATTTAAATACTTTCTGTAATAATATTTGAATTTCTTTTATGGAACATTTACTTATATATTACTTGCTTGATTAAAAATACTTAAAACGAAAACAATTACCAAAAAAATTAGGACTTACACATTATTTGTGGGTCTCAGAGTTGTGGACTATTTTAATTTTATTTTTCATGCTTTCTTTTATTTTTTTACATTTCTACAATGAATATTCACTATTATATAATGAAAAATAAACATTAATTTCAATAGAAAATAATGTATTTTTTTCTTCTTCATTGTCTCATTTACCTTACTAGAAAATAAATGCAAAAGGAGTTTTTGTAGTTCTAAAAATTAATATAACTCTCTGTTGAATCATGGCTGACCAGTTTAAAATGATCTCTGATCCACTGTAAAATATAAACCAAATCTTACATATTACAAAAATGTAACAAACAACAACAAAAAATAACCAAAAAATATGACTTGCGTATCTTTTAAATTTTTTTCAGGGGCCAGGATATGAAAAACATATCATAATAGTACTCAGCAGTAGAAAAATTCCCAGTAGACCACTAACACCTAACTTTATGTTGCTTTCAGCCAATGAATCACAGATTTTATATCATCACAAATAAGTCTTTAGGAAATATTCACCATATTATGTATCAGTTTCCACTACAATGTCAGGGTTATAAAGTTGAATAGGAAAACTCTTAGTCAGAAAATAATATAAAATCGTTTTTACATTAATAGTAATAATAACCTATTGTTTTGCATAAAGTCTCTTAGTTTCTCTGCTTTAGGCCAGAATTGTATCAAAGTGGTAAACTCATATTAGAGTAAATGAGATAATCATATCTTAGGCCTATTCCACATGACAGTTTTCACAGTAACTTAAGGTCACAAATACAATTTTAATTTGCTTCTTAAAAGGCAAATTTATCAGAAAGAATATACATAAAAAATAAATTTTTGCACCTTAAAGAAATATCAGAGCAAACTCAGGTGATATTCTTTCTAAGTTGATTCAGCGGCAATTGTGCCAGAATGTACTACGTACTGAGAGGAAATGCAGTTTTTTGTTTTTGGTTTTTTTAACATCTAACTATATAGTCATCTTTTACTTATAAGAAAAAACATAGTTTTGACAGATCAAATATAAATATAACCAAAGGTTTATTACAAGTATACTTATAAAAGGAGTGTTTCCTTATCTTTAGCAATGCTTACTTTTTATCTCTAATTTTACTTAGGTAAATTATTTAATGGTGTTTTCTTATGCAGCAACTGGAATATATCAGTTTTTAATGAATAATCATATGTTTCAGGGACCATGATCTATGGCAGGTTCAATATAATATTAAAAACTGTGGATTAAAACAAGTTTAATTTAACACTGACATGCTTTGGGATTTTTTTTAATAGTGCTTATAATGACGGTTTTACTCTCTCACTTCAGCACGTGAACACAACTGTCTAGGTGGAGGCATGAACCTCCATCCAATTTCTTTTTTGTATCCTGAAGTATCCTTCATCTCTTTTTTTCCTCCACATGACTAATTGGTCATATTTCTAGAATTTAGCCAATCATTTTTTTGTGTTAATATGACCTGCCCATCAAGAAATTACGGCAGAAACTGTGTGTGTGTGTGTGTCTGTGTGTGGTTACTACTGTAGTGGAATTAAAAGGACATTGAAAATTCCACTGGCTCAGATATTCCTATGCCATTACGGCACACAATGTTTCAAATCCCATCACTGTACTCATTCCTTCAGGGTAAATAAAGTAAGAGGCATTCAATATTCACATTTAGTTTTAAATGCTGATATATAATTTATAAAACAGTTTTCATAATGTTTTTATTCTCCAAGAGGCAACATGACTCATTCACATAGAATTAGGTAATGTTAAAGCCAGAATGTGAGTTAATGCTCATCTGGTACAATCTGTTCATTTTTATAGGTGAGAAATAGGTTCAAAGATAAAGCCTTGCTCAAGACCATAAAAAAGAGAGTGCTTTGACTTTTCTAACTCTTCCTAAAGAAATGTTTTCACACTAATCACAGTACTTTCCTTTTCCATACTGATTGTAATTTCCAGAAATGAAGGATCTGAATTTTTACAGCTATTGTCCTTTTCTCAAGTTATTTGAAACTCACTAGAGAACAAACATGATGACTATTTGACACTTTCACTATTGAAGAAGGTGATGTTTCTCAAGACAATATATATTGGCTTATTTTCAAACCATGGGGACTGAGAGCTATGATTGTGTGGAGCCCAGTAAATGAAAGACTGTTGACAAAGTGATTTAATACAGACCGTGTAAAGTGTCAATTATTAAATGTTTCATACCCAGTGATAAGGGACAAGGAGAGATAAATTACCACTTTGGTGACACATTAGAAAATATGCTCTGCAGAGATGAAGCACCTGAATTGTCAAGTTAGAAATGACCCCATTAGAAGAGTAAGAATCATGGGGAAAGAAAGAAACAGAAAAAGGCATGCTTTACACTGAATGACAGTGCGAGAGGTTATCCTGGATTTTCCTGACATTTAGTAAACACGAGGCTCCTCCGTCAGCTGCATTTGGGCCCTATAGGGTTATTTCTCTAAGAGATTATTTTTCTATTTCTAAGTGTACATAATATTGATTCTTAGTAGCATTCAAACTAAGATTACAATTTTTCAAATTAGAAATGAAGATAGCATATAAATAAATCATGATCTCAATAGTTCATAATCCAATAATCAATACTATTCAGCTGCTGTATAATAATCCTATCTGTATTCAGTACTTTTAATAATTCCCATGATCTTTTTATCTATATGTTTGTATTTTATGAAGTGTCACATAAAGTGAATCATTCCAATTTCCTTTTACCTCCTGTTTCATGTTAATGTACACAAAATTTTAGAGCGTATAAGAGTATAGTAGGTCTCTAGAGTTAATTTTGTTATACAGTGTTCATATTTGCCACCTTCCTGAAGAAAATTTCCATATTCTTATGCTCTGGATATTGCTTCTCAAACTATAATGTACATATACATCATCTGGGAGTCCTGTTAAAATCAGATTCAGTAGGTCTGGGCTTCTGCATTTCTAACAGTCTCTTTGGGGAAGCCAAGGTTGCTGCTATACAGACTAGACAGTGGGTGAGTAGCAAGTAGGGGCAGGGTTTCCAGACCAGCAAAACCAGCAGCACCTGGCAGGTTGTTAGAAAGACATTCCTGGGCTATGCCAACAGTTGCTATATATTAATCTCTGGGCCCAGGAACCCCAGTTACCACTGTAAAATGCTACTCATTCTTCCAAAGTTTTCTTTCTTTTCTTTTCTTTTTTTTCTTTATTTTTTGAATGCAAATTGGCCTTAAACAAGAACTGTATTTTTTATATATGTCTCTTTGGGGAAGCCAAGGTTGCTGCTATACAGACTAGACAGTGGGTGAGTAGCAAGTAGGGGCAGGGTTTCCAGACCAGCAAAACCAGCAGCACCTGGCAGGTTGTTAGAAAGACATTCCTGGGCTATGCCAACAGTTGCTATATATTAATCTCTGGGCCCAGGAACCCCAGTTACCACTGTAAAATGCTACTCATTCTTCCAAAGTTTTCTTTCTTTTCTTTTCTTTTTTTTTCTTTATTTTTTGAATGCAAATTGGCCTTAAACAAGAACTGTATTTTATATATATATATATATATATATATATATATATATATATATATATATACTTGGTACTTCACTTAAAACTCTTGAGAAGTTTTAGGATAGTCACAGTTTTTCTCTTTTAAATCAATAGGGGTGGATTCAATTTAAAATGAAATTCAAAAGCAGAAAAATGTAGAGTAATAAATTGATAAAAAATTTAGTTTTAGCATAGATTCAGTTTTCCTCTTTCTAGTATAAATCCCCCTTATAAAGAACAAGCACATCAGTTTTATGAAATTCTACTGTACACCAATATTATATTTATAATTTATTAGATATTTAATTATTGCTCAATAAACTTCCTGGTTTCTATAATATTCTACCAAGTTCAGTATTTCTTTGCTTTTAATTTACATTACTTTTGAGTAGGTAATGTTTTTCTATGCAATTAAGTCAAAACTTTAAGAAGTGGTTAATTTCCAAAGTGACTTACTGAAACTTCATGCACAATGCATGATCAAAACCGCATTTCTGAGATATATATATATATATGTGTGTGTCATGTTAGATTATGTTAGATATTAAAGATATTAACCATTGTATTATTAACCAGGCCCTAATTTTCTGGAATTTATTTCTTTCTAATATTTAGAGAAGGAGAAAAAATGAAATGGGTACCAATATTTTGAAGACCTCAATCTACTTCATGTCATCTATATGAAAATGTATCTGTATTTTGCTTTGCAATTTTTCTCTTAGAATATTATGAAATAGTTATTCTTACTTCGGATTTTAAATTTAGCCCAAAGTAACTCATCTAATGGCTATGGCTTGTTATGTCAATCATCATGTATTCTAGGAATTCCTATGAATCAAGAAACCTGACTTTCAAATTTAAAAATTATATATATAATCTTCCTTATAAAATAAGACATACTCTTATCATATCATATAAGCTCTTGTACTCCTTGGTATTTATCCAAAGGAGTTGAAATCTTACATCCAAACAAAACCCACACATGGATGTTTATAGCAGCTTAATTCATAATTGCCATACCTTGGAAGCAACTGAGATGTCCTTCAGTAGGTGAATGCATAAATAAATGGTGGTATATCTATACAATGGAATATTATTCAGTGCCAAAAAGCGTTGAACTATCAAGCCATGAAAAGACATGGAGGAAACTTAAATTCATATTACTAAGTGGAAGAATCTAAGCTGAAAAGACATATATTGTTCTAACTAGATTACATTCTGGAAAAGACAAAACTATGTAGATAGTAAATATATAGATCAGTGGTTGCCAGGGCTAAAGCGGGGGGAGAAGTAAATGGGCAGAACACACTGGATTTTTAGGGCAATGAAAATATGCTGTATGACATAATAATGATGGATACATGTCATTATACATTTGTCCAAACCCATAGAATATTCTATACCAAAGTGAACTCTAATGCAAATTAGGAACTTTGAATGATAATGATGAGTTACAGTAGGTTCATCAGTTTTAACAAATGTACCACTCTAATGCAGGGTGCCCATAGTGGAGGAGATTGAGCTTGTATAGAGACAGGGAGCATATGGGAACTCTATAATTTCTGCTCAGTTTTGTTATGGACCTAAAACTGCCCTAAAAATAAAGTTTTTAAATAAAAAATGTAATAATTGAAAACTTAAGAAATAAAATTTTACAATTAATGAAGTTAACATGATGTTGGTTCCATACATATTCAATTAAACTTCTTACCTTTTCAATCAACTTTTTATTGAAGTTTAAAATACATATAAAGGGTACACATTATAGTGTACTTGATGAGTTTTTATGATGTGAACACATGGAAGTTTAAGATACAGAACTAATGATATTAGTTTTATTTCATTTGTATATTTAAAGGTCTCTCTCCAGCATTCCTGCTGCTGGGCTCCTTTGGGAAGGAAGTGATATCATGTTCATCTGTGAATTCCTAGGGCCTGTATTTATAGGTATATAGTAAATAATTTTTGAAAATATAAGAATGAACAAACATAAAATCACCATGTGAATTATGACATTTTCACAATTAGACAATGTCCTAAATAAGCTAGTATTAATTTATTTGTTGTTCATAAATCTTTATAGTGGAATAGCAAGGAAAAAAGTAGCATATCAAAAAAAATTTGTCATTAGCATTATTTAGAATTGACATATGGTAATAATGAAAAACAGAGTAACTTTTATTCACTGTTATTATTGCATTTAAATTCTCTGCAGGCAGGTCTTATCTCCTGAAAAAGGAGAGAACCATATCCACTGCCCATAACCCTTTGTTATGTTCCACTGAAAAGTACCTACCATCATAAACATATACATATATATAATTATTACATATATAATGTGTCATCATGACATATAATGTATATTTGTGGCAATATAATTACTATAAACTAAAACTTTCTTCATGACAAATCAACTTCAAGGTAAACTGGAAATAACTGAAATATATTTAATACAGAATAAGTTATGAAAGTAGTGATTGTGTTACTACAATATTTTTACTATTCTTTTGGATAAAGGTAAGCATGTACCTCTCTTGCTCTCTATTTTCCTCTTTCTCTCTCATTTTACTTTACAAATGTTCTTTAGTGTAAGCCTGGACATGACCAAACCACATAATGTTCTACCACTTAAGGAAAACATCTTTTGTAATATTGAGTTATGAAAACAATAGATGAATGATAACAATAATCAACAAGTTCATCCTGTTACCTTCTGTACACAACCTTTTGTTTACTTATCTATTTATTTGGTAATTACATGCAATCTTTACTACATTTTATTGTAAGATATTTAAGGAATAATATTTGAAGCATAGATTTGGTTAAGGGACATATTTGTAGGCAATCTAGTTGAAATCACCTTTTACATGCCAATGCTTCTTGTTTCCTATTAAGAATTATTTTTCTCTTAAAAAGAATTTATGGCTCTAATGACTGAAATAGTATGCATATGAAAAACTTTCCTGTCATCCCAGAACCTTCAATCAGTCATTTAATTTTGTTATTTATAGATTTATAAAGCTCATAGCTATGGTTCTTTGTTCTTTCTATGAAGAACCTAAAACACTCAAGGTGCTATCAGTAAAGTATCTTAGAGTAGTGGTTAAGATTACAGTGAAAGTAATCAAATATAACTGGGTTTAAATTCTGGCTCTTTCACTTGTTACCCAGTGTTTCTGCAAAATTTATCTAATTTCTATATACCTTAATTTATAAAAATTCTGCAAAATAAAGATAATATTAGAATACACTTCAGGATTATTCTGAAAAATTTAGTAAGTTGATATTTGTAAGATGCTTATTTTCATGTCTGGAACAGAAGAGACATTCTGTCAGTGTTTGTTATTATTTGCCATGTACTCTTTACTGATATTATAATTAGTCATTTTGACAGTGTGCAGAGAAGGAAGTTTAACAGCTGATTCAAGGGAGTGCAAAGGAGAAATGCCTGAAAATTATGCCTGAGTCCCTTTGGTTTTTCAGCCAGCCAGCACTAAACAGGGAGTGTGGTCAAAGACTGCCATACTTTAATCAATGTCTAAGTTCATCATCAAGCAATTTATTCAGATCAAATAGATGGAGACCAAAGACTTATAACATCCTCCCTACAAATTATTGATCAAGGACAACTGTAACAATAAGACTTACTTTTCCTACAAAGTTGTAGCAAAGTTATATTAATCTTGACTTCAATTTTATTTTTACCTTTATTAAGACTTGAAGACAAAAGATTGAAAAAGATTTTCTTCCTTTTCTGTTGGCTTAGCAGTCTCCTAATTCAGCAGTAATTTAAATAATTAGGTAATAGAAACTGCGTAATGAGGGTAATAGTACTTTCAATCTCCCATTCATTTTTTTTTTTCCTTACCATATTTTCTGCCCCATGTTTGAAGCATTTTTTTTTTAAAGTGCTTCCAACCTGGGAGCAGAAATGACAACATGGTGTGTTGGAAGTGATTAATGCCTGTCTAGAGAGCACAGTGTAACATGAGTACCTTCAGTATCACCCAGGCAAGCATTAATCAGTACCTCAGCACAGCCTGAAGTGACTTTTTGTGGTAATAAAAAAGAAAATTTTCCCCAAAATGTATGTCAAAAATGTGTGTTGCAAGTATTTCTCTGGAAAGAAACAGTTTTTGATGAAAGCATTTTCTTTTTATATGAAATGAAACATTTTCTGATTTGACACACAGCACGTCAGTTCTGGGGTGATTAAGACAATATACCACTTACAACTCAAAAAATGAGTGGCAGTTGTAAATTATATCAAAGACTATTACACAAAGGGAATGTTCCTCAAAGCTAAGTAATACCACACATATACATAAGGGTTATCAAAAACCCATTAAATTCGACCCTTTTAGGTTTTCCAGTTGAGATTAATTTCCCAACATAACATCCCCCTTTTACAGAAAACCTTTCTTTCTCAGAAGCTCTTGTTCTCATGGGACCTTTCCACAATTTCCATGATAGCCAGGGGCTAACCAGCAATCCTTCACAATCTCGTAAGGCATTTCATTTAAATTTATATTGAGAAATTTATAGTCTTATTAAGTTGTCTTCCCCTGAGATTCATTTTCCTGTGTTTCATTGGTATTTCATTTTAAATAGATGGCATTTAAAAGCTTGCCCCATATTTTTATGGGCCACACTACAATCAAATGAGGTTAAATCAAAACTTGAATGTTTCCATGTGGATAACCAAAGAAGACATTTTTCAGTACTTTGGTTTTGTATTACTCATTCACATGTGCTGCTTAAAGTTTCTGTGATCGCTCAACATATTTAAGTCTACATTTTATAGTAAAGATAATCATTATAAATGATTGATTGTGCCCATATTAAAAAACAACAATGACTTAATAATTTAATATTTTAACAAGTGTTTTTTTCATCTTACTATGGCCTACTTGATCATTGAGACAGTATTTATTGATCCTGGTAATTAGTTGAGGCACTTCTTTCTTCTTTTTCAAAGCCAGATGTTTCACTGTAAATCTGCAGACCCAGCAAAGATCCACAGCTCACATCAGCTGTAATAGTGAGTTTTGAAACCTCCTAATCTACATGTCCTTGAACAAATTATCTTTTCTTTATATTCTGGTGAAAAAGATCAAGCTTTTGGAACAACTGAGATTTCTGAAATCTGACATGCAAGGAGTATTCCCTATGGGAGCTTTAGGAAGCAGTTCAAAAAACATCACTCTATGAGAGGGACCCTTAGCAGTCAGCCTCAAAAACAAAACTGTTCAGAAGATGATGATGATTACGGCCATATTAGTTTCTTAGGGCTGCTGTAACAAAGTACCACTGACTGTATGTCTTAAAACAAAAGAAATGTATTGTCTTATTGTTCTAGAAGCTGGAAGTTCAAAATCAAAGTGTCCGCAGGGTTATGCTCTCTCCCAAGACTCTAGGAAAGAATTTCCCCTAATCCCTGCCCCACTTTCACTTCCTATTTCCCTCCCTTTCTTGCTTGCTTTCTCTCACTTTTTGTTTTCACCGAATCTTTTTGGATTATCAGGAGTGTAATGTTAGTAGAAGAGGTTATATGTGAGAAAAGAAATAACTTATAAGAAGTTGTTGGTATACCCAAAAGATGTACTTTTGGGTACTAACTTAGAAATAAAAGACTAAATAAATTTTGACATCAAAGTAACTATGTAATATTGAGCACACCAATTAATTACCTTGGGGTGCAGTTTTCTCATTTATAAAATTTTAAAAAGGATTATTAAATTATTGGATATGTAAAGCATGTATACATCTGGAAGATATATGAAGGAGATGCCAGCAGAAAAATAATTTATTTTTACTAGTAAAATTTACTAGTAAATTGCTAGTAAAGCCATGTTATGAATCCCATTTAATACATTTTATATGTACCTCCTTAAGTGATTACTTGTTCTGTTTGGAACCAAAAAGATATATCAAAATGAAAATTAGAAGACAAATCTCAGTAAACTGTGGGAAGAGTGGTGATCTCCAAGTTAAAAAGTATCATATTTAAAGAATACATAAATATCAGAGAACTCATTTATTTTAGGTATCTTATTATTACAATTGGTAGTTTTGAATGGCTGTAACCGTTTGAGATTATCTAAATTATTTGTAACATAATTTAAAAGGTTTTCTCACTTGTATTTTTGAAAAGGAAATTAGAATTGCCCCCTAATTATCTGGTACCAATATTTATAATTTTTTGAGTAAATATAAGTGTAAAAAAGCACTCAAATAACTGTACAGTCCCGTAAGGGAGCATATTTATTGAGGGATTTCTGTTATGGGATTTGCATGCACAATCATATTTAGCCTTTACCAAAGCTCCCTAAGTAATGAGATTGTTTCCAATATATAGGAAGAGAAACTGAGGCTTAGGAAATTGACTACCTAATAAAATGACATCATTTAAAAAGGATGAAAGTGAACTACAAATTCTGGTTTATCTGAATCCAAACCTAATGTCATTTCCTCAGTATGAAGGTGCCAGACAACAAAGTGTATGAACTTTTGTTCTTGCCCTAAGCCATTTGTAATGTCCTTTGTGAAAATCATATATGTGAAAAGTTACTGTCTTTCATTTGTCTCCACGTTCTAATGCTACCATTTAATCCAAGTCACCATCCCCTGCCACACACACATAAACTGTAATAATAAGCTACTAAGCAGTTTTTTTTTTCTGATCAACGCTTATTTCCCTCCAATCTATTTCTAATAGAAACAGCCAAGGTTATATTTTAAACAATATAAGTATGATCATTGTAGTTCTTTGTAATGACTGCTCAATGCTCTTAGGTTAAAATCCTATATAATATAACTTGGGCTTCCCTTTCCAACCACTTGGTGTACATCTTATATCACTTAAGCTGCATGAACTATTTTAGAGCAACTATTTTAGACAGGCTATTTTTTCACCTGGACAGTTCATTGCAGAAAAACATATATAAATCTTCCAGATCTTAGATTAAATGTCATTTATGTAACTAGGTTATTATTTTCCTTTTCAAGAGCTCTAATCCTAGGTTAATTTTGTGTTTAATATCGATTGCCCTCCCTAAATAGTAATCCCATGAGTTGTCTGTATTGTTTACTGCAGTACCCACTGTACATGGACTAGTGTTGATGT
Source organism: Physeter macrocephalus (assembly GCF_002837175.3). Taxonomy (NCBI): domain Eukaryota; kingdom Metazoa; phylum Chordata; class Mammalia; order Artiodactyla; family Physeteridae; genus Physeter; species Physeter macrocephalus. Next base: position 41,043,256 of record NC_041220.1, on the reverse strand, counting down.
TCACTTATTCAACAAATTTTTGTTGAATGTCTATTTGGTACTAGGCATAATTTTAGATACTGGGAATATATTAGTGAACAAATTAGACAAAAACTCCTGTATTCATAAAGCTTTCATCATAGTACACAAAAGAAAGAGTATACAATAAGCATAATAAATACATAAATGCATGGTATATTAGAAGTTGATGAGTGCTATGAAAATAGAAAATAATGGGGATCGTCAGTATGGAAAAGTTGCAATGTTTAAATGGGTGGGTAGGATTGGCCTCATTAAGAAGGACATGAGATCCTCAACAATTGTTTTCAAAAGAATGCTTGAAACCTTAAGAAAAGACAGTTTAATAAATACCCCCGAAAGATGAGATGTGATGAGAACTTGTGGAAAATGATTATATCAATAAGGAATAAACTAGGAATAGTTTTACAGAGGAAGTGATATAAGAGCTAGGTTTTGAAGAATGTACAGGTTTGAGAGATTGAGATTAAACATGAGCTATTGGGAAAGGCTTTCAGTAAAAACAAGTGGAACAAGCAAATGTAAGAAAGTACAGAGATACTCAAGGACTGGTAAATTTGATGGTATATAAGTGAGTACAGGAAAATACTCATAATGCTTGTTGAAAAGTCCAATTAATATTTTATTTTTGAGAGTTTAGAGGTTATAAAAAGACAAAGTTTAATACTATAAACAGAGAGAATGATTAAGTAATTATTTGGGAGTGTTTATTTTTATGGTGGGTCAGTAATGTTTGGAGTCCCTAATGCTATTTAAGAACCTATTTAAACAACCCAACAAAAGGTACTAATAATTTATATCAGAGTGCTGACAATTTAACAGAAAGCAGAATATACAGGTTTTGGCAACTATTAGGATATATGATGTGACAAACTTGAAAAAGTAGAATATTACTTCTGAATATTAATTTGGGGTAATTGTAATATGGGACCTACTAGTTAATAAGAATAGAATTGGGATAAAGGGTTCACCTGTGAGAAAATAATGAACTTGGATATGATTATTATAAATGTAAAATGCCATTGTATATTCAGGTCATTACCTTCAGCACCCTATGGAATCCACTCATAGAACTTGAGAGAAAGATTGTGACATTTACATTTGTTCATTACCTTCAACTATTATCTCTATGCAGCTAAGGGACTGATGAAATACATCAGAGAGAAAATGTAAAGAGAAGAATAAGGATTTAAAACAAATTTTAAAAATACATACTAGATTAAGAAAAGAATGCTATATAACAAGAAGGAAGAGATGTCAAAGGGATGAATAAGAAAAAGTGGTCCAAGAAAAAAGAAGACCAGAAGTTTGTAGACTATTAATGTCAAGGAATGAGATAATGTTTAAAATAAGAGATAATTTAAATACTACAGAAAAAGATAAGAACTAAAGAATGGTTATCAATAATCTGGAAACAATAAGGATATTGATTACTTTGAGAGGAGCATTTGTTGAAATATGGAATGGGATGATGAAAATCACCTTTTATGAGGTATTAAGGACTGACTGGATTAATATTTGAGAAGAAACAAATCAAGTCTATAGACTTTCCTTTCCAAAAGTTTGGAAATTACATAAACATGAGATAATTCAGTAAGTAGTTAAATTCAGAGAGATTATTTTCATTTTAGTTTAGGGAAGTAGTGGGTATGGTTGTGTTTATGGGGACAGAGGAAGTAAAGGACAGGGAGAGAGAGAAAAGAAAGTAATTTTCTAAAGAAAAGAAATAATAAAAACCTGATATTAGGTGAAAGAGTATCTGTAAGAGGTAAGAGGTCACATCTGAGAGAAAAAGAAGACAAAAATAGGAGAATGAGAAATAAGTTTAAAGCTGACACTCAGATAAAGTATTACAAAAGAAAGTCAAGAAGACATGAGACAGGATTGGCTACAGACTGGTATGTCCAGGAATGGAAGGGCCCTGAAGATATGACAACACCAGGAAGCCAGGGAGCCAATCAATGGTTAGGAAGGTATTGAATCAAGTAATGATGAGAAGACAATGTAAGCATATATTTGGCTCTGAGTAGGTTTGGCAAGATGTGACAAAGTCCTAATAATAGGAAGTAAAATTCATGGCACACTGAAAGAAGGTAGACAGGACCTTGATCCCAGAGAAACTGGCAGTTCCAGATACATTAGTGAACATGATGAAGTCCATTTCTAAAACTAGTAAAAAAGTGGCCAGAACGGGCTAGAATTTACTGACTGGAAACCACAATTTATAATATAAGAAGCATCAATGTTCACTTGTTTTTAAGACTTCTCATGTTTGAGATGTTTCTTATTTCTATAGTGTGACAATAAGATTTTCCATCATGTCAGTGATAGGATTAAAGCTACAATTTGTGATAAGATCATTCAATATGCAGAAATAGGTGAGATTAGAATAGAACCAATGGTATATTATGTCAAGCAACAGTGAAGATTTGATTGGTTCTAATCCATAAAGTATAGTTGTTTTTTTTCCTCACCTCTCAAGTTCTTCACTGAAGTGTTTGAAAACACCCACTGCTTTACTTTCAGTGATCTGTATGATATACCTTCTTGTTTGTTTTTTAAACTTGTCTCAAGATCATGAACTTACATATCATTATTTACTTAGGTGAAACTTAGGCACCAACATCAGGTACTTCTCCATAAATTAACGTCTTTAGTACAATAGGAATGTCTTTGGGAATTAATATATTAATTGAAGCACATTATACTGTATTGCCATTCCTTAAAAAAACTTTTGATCCATTACTGGGCACCAAGTAGACAGCAAGATCTCTTAAACTGAACATATTTTTAAAATAAGCAGGTGAAAGAAACATAGTTTGCTATTTTTTTGTAGTGAATTATTCAGTGTTTTAAAAAATAGCATGTGCTTTCTTTACCAAACATTATTATTCAAGTGGCGTGAAAGAGCTAATATCATTTTAAACATGGATATATAGAAAGGAAAATGCATAGTACATCCAAAGAGTACAGTTTTGTGAAATTTTGTCCTATTGTCAAACTGCAGAGAAAACACATAGTAGTGATTTCTCATGTCTGATCATTATTGAGGGGCCCTGATAGAAGTTAATGTGGAAATGTAGTACTAATTTATTGATGACAATACCTTTAAGAAGGCTAACTGTGGAGTCTTTTCTTGGTATCTATATCAAAGAGATGAGAAAAAATGATAGAATAATAGGGTTTGTCCACTGATGTATTGAGAATGTTGAGATATAAGAGCAGGCAGAAATTTTAAGCTTGAAGGGAGTAATTCAGAAAATAGAACAGACAGAAATAGGTAATAGGTCAAAGTAAAGATTTCCAAAATGAAAGATCTGGTGGTAGAGAACCTCTCAGGTATGAGGTATTCCAAGGTAATCATTTATTTTATCATTCCACAAACTTATATTCACCCTTACTTTTAAATACTAGGCATTCTTCTATATGCTGGGTATAGAGCAACGTAGCTACAGAAACAGAAAAAGTCCCTGTATTCATGGAGGTTAAATTCTAATATGGAAAGATAGACAAAAATAAATAATTAGGCATAGAGATCAGATGTTGATAAATGCTATGGAGAAAAATACTGCAGACTAAGAATTAAGGAATCAGAGTGGTTAAGGGGTTGCTATTTCATATTGGGTGAATGGAAGGTATTGCTGATATGGGAATAATTAGGAGAAACCTGAAAAAAAATGAAGAGTGAACCGTTCTGATAGAGGAATGTTTCAGGGGGAGAGAAGAGTACATTCAAAGATCTACAGCAGCAAGGCCTTACTTAGTGTGTTTTAGGAACTGGAGTAGAGTAAGCTAGAGGAAAGAGGTAGAAATTCAGAGAGCAGAGGGTTAGATCATAAGGGGCCTCAACACGAGTACTTCTTTGTCCAGTAGAATTTCTTCACATTGGAGAGTTTTAAGAAGATGGTTTTAATAATCTGACTTAAAAAAGATTATTGGAGTATAGTTGATTTACAATGTTGTGTTAGTTTCAGATGTACAGCAAAGTGAATCAGCTATACATATATTCACTCTTTTAGATTCTTTTCCCATATAGGCCATTACAGAGTACTGAATAGAGTTACCTGTGCTATACAGTAGGTCTTTATTAGTTATCTATTTTATATATAGTAGTGTGTATTTGTTGATCCCAATCTTCCAATTCATCCCTCCCCCCCATACCCCCTGGTAACCATAAGTTTGTTTTCTACATCTGTAACTATTTCTTTTTTGTACATGAATTTATTTGTACCCTTTTTTAAGATTCCACATATAAGTGATATATGATATTTGTATTTCTCTGTCTGAATTACTTCACTCAGTATGACAATCTCTAGGTCCATGCATGTTGCTGTAAATGGCATTATTTCATTCTTTTTTATGGCTGAGTAATATTCCATTGTGCCACATCTTCTTTATCCATTCCTCTGTCGATGGACATTTAGGCTGCTCCAATGTCTTGGCTATTGTAAAGAGTGCTGCAATAAACCCTGGGGTGTATGTATCTTTTCGAATTATGATCTTCTCCAGATACATGCCCAGGAGTGGGATTGCTGGATCATATGCTAGCTCTATTTTTAGCTTTTTAAAGAACTTCCATACTGATCTCCATAGTGGCTATACCAGTTTACATTCCCAGCAACAGTGTAGGAGGGTTCCCTTTTCTCCACACCCTCTCCAGCATTTCTTGTTTGTTGATTTTTTGATGATGGCCATTCTGACTGGTGTGATACCTCATTGACTTTCATTTTTGATTCACTGGTGATTTATGGGAAGGAATAAGGGTATGAGAATGGAAGCCAGCAAGAAAGCTACTGTAAAAAGCTAGGTGAAAAATAATAGTGCTTTGGATCATGATGGGTAAGGCAAGAAGTCAGATATAATTTAAACTTGAGCTAAAAAGATTTGCTGATGAATTTTATGTGGGCATTGAGGGAAAGAGTAGTTAAAGATAACTCCAGGGTTTGGGGGTGAACATTTGAAAGAAAGCTATCCATATACTGAGTCTTTCAAAATTAATACTCTAATCCCAGATTTAATTTTGAAGGTTCCTTGTGGATTAGTAACTTTCATATTTAATTACTATCATTTTAGTTTAATTTCAGGAGGGAGTAGGGATAAATAAGCGTGTTCAGTCCTCCCTGTTTAATGAAACTCCAATAATTCATTTCCTACATTCTATCTACATGGGACCTATATGGGATTTATTTGGTTTATTAAATTAATGCAAACAACAGAACTAATGATGCAAAATTTTCTATGAAACACATTAATACTGTTTTTTCCAAGTTATTTTAATTATTCCTATCTAGATATCTCTTACAATGATGTTTAAAGTAATTTTTCAAGTCATTTTTTAAAAAACTTATTTCCCAGTTTCATTTTGCCTAATTTTTTACCTGTAAGTTACACTGGAGAGAAAGCAGTGGAAGAAGAAAGAAAAAGTCAATAAAAAATAAACAAGATATGAGTTTTAAAAAGGATTAAGAACACACATTTTGCCTACACATGTTAAGTGTATCATTACTGGCAATTCTCATTTAGTATCTGACCTACTATTGATAGGGTTACTTTTATATAAAATAAAAGAATATAAGAAAACTGCAGTTCAAACTATGTGTCCTGCAATGATGGATGACTATGTGTGCCCCAGTGCTTCATGGATGGATTAAGCTATTGAAAAAGCACTCAACATTGGCTAAAGAACAGTAATATATGTGAAATTCTACAGTTAATGCATCATTAAATAATTTGCTACAACTGACTTATAGGTGCAATATACTACCCTGTGTCAAACAGTGCAATGTAATAAATGATATCAAAAATATACTCCCAAAACTTTTGTTATAATCAGTCTTTTGAGTTTAGCTTAGCACTTATCTAAGTACTGAAGGCATCCTATTTTCCTTTTGATAGTATCCACAGTCTGATGGCTTTTGGCTACTGGCCTACATTTGCTGAATCCTGTAGTCTCAAGAAAATCATCTGATTTACAATAAAGGACTAAGAAAAATGTCCAGTTCCACTAATGGCAAGAGTAACTGGTAGACTTTTCCTGATTAGAGTACTAAAAAAGGGATCTAACTTTTGTTGCAGGAAAAAAACCCCTAAAATCTAAGAAAACTGACCCTTACCTTGTACATTTCTATTGATTACCTGGCAATTAGCTTTGGCAGTCGTAACAAACCACCCAAATCAAGATTTAACTCAAGGTTCTGTGGGTTAGTAATTTGAACTGTGCTCCACTGAGCAATACTTTGGTCATCAAAATGGCTCCATTTCTGGTTGTGGAATGATTGTTGGCTGGGGAAACGGAATGGTGGATGGTAGGGGAGTGTTGCTGAGTCATGTGTCTCTCATCATCAGCAAGCTAGCCCAGGGTTATTCACATGAAGATGGTCACAGGGTTTGCAAGAGAAGAAAGCAAGCACCAGCCTCATGCACCAGTCCTTCTCAAGTCTCTGCTTATATCATGCTTATTAATATGGCATTAGCCAAAGCAAGTCATGGTATGGCACTCAAAGTTACATGGCAAGGGGATCTGGTTACAGGGAGGGTGTATGAGTTTTCTAGAGCTGTCATAACAGACTGGGTGCCTGAAACAACAGAAATTTATTTCCTCCCCCTTCTGGAGTCTAGAAATCTAAGATCAAGGTGTCAGCAGGGCTGGTTTCTTCTAATGCCCTCTTTCTTTGGTTAACAGATGGCCATCTTCTTCCACTGTCTTCACATGGTTTTACCTCTGTGTCTGTCTGTGTCCTAATCTTCTCTTATAAGGACACCCATTATATTAGATTAGGGTCTGCCCATATGACCTCATTTTATCTTAATTACCTGTTTAAAGGCCTTTTCTCCAAATATAGTCACATTGTGAGGTACTGGGACTTAGGACTTAAACTTAGGAATTTTGGGGGTATACAGTTCAGCCTATAACAGAGGGAAAAACTGTGGCAATTTTAATTTTTTCAGTTTACCTCTTATCTCACTAATTTTTTCTAGGAAAACATATATGTATAGCAGACAACTGCTTATGAGGATCATAAGTTTCTGATGTGAAAATACCTCTTTAATAACAGAATATTTCCAAGCTTAGAGGTTAAATTTTAGGTTAATGCAAGGATTCTCAATTTCAGCATGATTGATATTTTGACCAAATAATTCCTTGTTGTTCTGTGGAATGTAGAATGTTTACCAGCATCCCTGGCCTCTATCCACTAAATGCCAGGAGCACCCTTTCACCAGTCCTGACAAGTAAAAATGTCTCCAGATACTGACAAACACTCTCAGGGAAGTAAAAATTTTCCCTGGTTGAAATTACTGGGTCAAGAGAGAAATTCTAAGCAGGGGAAAAGTCATTTCTTAAACTAACAAGTTATTAAGAAGGAATAAGACCTGAACTTTTGGCATCTGTTTCTATATTTTTATAAAATTAAATTGATTTATTAGATTTTATATTTTCTAACTTGAGAACATGAGCATGATACTGAGCATGATACTGAGAACTTCCCCATTTTGAACCAGATATTACAATTTCCTTTTTTTTAAACATCTTTATTAGAGTATAATTGCTTTACAATGGTGTGTTAGTTTCTGCTTTACAACAAAGTGAATCAGTTATAAGTATACATATGTTCCCATATCTCTTCCCTCTTGCGTCTCCCTCCCTCCCACCCTCCCTATCCCACCCCCCTAGGTGGTCACAAAGCACCTAGCTGATCTCCCTGTGCTATGCGGCTGCTTCCCACTAGCTATCTGTTTTACGTTTGGTAGTGTATATATGTCCATGCCACTCTCTCACTTCGTCACAGCTTACCTTCCCCCTCCCCATATCCTCAAGTCCATGCTCTAGTAGGTCTGTGTTTTATTCCCGTCCTACCCCTAGTCTCTTCATGACATTTTTTTTTCTTAGATTCCATATATATGTGTTAGCAATACAATTTCTAAGACATAGGTTAGAGTGTCACAGAAAAATTTTCTTAAAGCACTGGCTGGCCTCAAAACAAAGTTTAGGTTCAATCTTTTAAGAATTTAATTCAGGAAAAAAGAAGAAAAATATCAATGAAACATTAAGATATGAAAACATTTTTTAAATAAGTAAATGAAAACATAAAACCACCTTTTCTAACAAATATAAATGATTTGACCTCCTAATAAAAAGAAAATACTTTCATTTAATGTAATAAATAAAACCTAATGATATGAGGCTCATAATAACACATCTACATTTATATTTCATAGAGGATGAGAAAAATATACTATGCAAATACAAATAAAAATGGAGTCATTACTAATCTCAAGCATAATAGATTTCAAAATAAAAATTAGCTGATTATATAACAAAAACAAATTTATATAAATCCTTACGTGTAAAATTACATGTCAATATATTGAAGTCAATCAATGTAGATCATATCAAAACTTAATTTTACTTAGAACTGTTGTCATATCACTAGAAGTCAATGACAGGTAACTAGATGAAAATTCAACTACAGAATATTTGGATAATGTAAATAATATAATCAAACTGTGTTTGTATGTATATAAATCAATATTTAGTTATAGATACCTACAGGTTAGATAGAAGTTTACATCCTAAAGTAAATGTATCCTTTTTAATGCCTATAAAACATTACACATGCTTTATATTTATCCTATAATAGATGAAAATAACACAGGATTTAGTCTCTGATCACAGTTGAGTAGATTTAGAAACTCATTACTAAAGAGCTTTTAAAAAACTAACAAAAAAATCTATCTAGTATAGTATCAGTCTCATGAAGACTGGGTGAGAAAAATAATTTTGTGATAGCTATGAAGACAACAATAAACAAAAAAACAATTCTGGGAAGAATCTCAGGTAAGTACAATATAAATGGACCTGAAATGAAAAATACTTTACCTCTGATCTTGCTAAGTATCACGCCAAAAATGTTGTACTAATTTTAACTTCTACTATAAATATACAAGAACCTTTTGCCCTATACCCTTTATGTTTGACTGTCACCCTATATGCAAACCTTTCCTTGACTTCTTACTCCTTCCTATGAACATTTGGCTGTAACTTCATTAAAAACTTTATCTTTTGCATTATGTTTGTGACGGAAATATATTTCAAAATAGTAACCACAATAATATCCTCTGTCCTTGTATTCATCAAATGCCTTTACTTGGGTACTAAAGATTTCTCAACCCGATATCCCAGTCTAAATAGCCAGACATTAATTATTCACTGTTCTGTGGGAAAAAAGACAAACATTAAGCAAGAAAAAGGGAAAGAAGATCTTGATAATTAAAATTTAAAAGATATGCACCTAAGCATTGGACTAAAGATTTGTATGCACACTTGATCAGCAGTTTTCCACTCTGGTTCCATTGACTTTAAGAGGGAGATAAAGAAAAGACCACACAACAGGACCAGTATGTTCAAGAAAACACAAGATTCTTCATGAGCAAACACAGTCTTTTGCCAGCACCTGAGAATTCCATGAAATCAGAGTCCTCACCCACCTACTGTCTTTCTCCATTAAGGATCAACATTCAACAGCAGCCAGCCAGCTTGTTGTCTGGTCATTTGCTTTTTAGGTGTCATACTTTGAGTAGACAATCTAAGACATTCAAATCATCTGAGGATTAAAAGTTGGGGTCTATAAACGTAGAGACGTTTCAGTGGCTTAGAAAGACTCCTGAACATGACTAAGATTGACTAGAGGAAATATTGCCAGAAAGAAACAGTGGAACGCACTTCCACTATTATGTATGTTAGTCTCTGCTAAGGTATGAATTCCCTGTGGTTTACTTGTATATTAGACTACCTTTCTTATGTAACGATGCCTTAAGTTAGAGTTGGCTAGACGTCTCATAGAGTTTACATGTCAAGTATCTCCAGACTATTTCACAGTGAGATCTATAATATTTAAAAACTACATGCAAGTTAATCAAAGATAGTATTTAATTGTGAAAGTCTGAGAATAATTCTAAATTCTTGGCCCAGGAATGGATCAGACTACTTCATCAGAGGTATGTAACAAAAGATTGTGCATAATTCACTGGCTCCTGCACCACCATAAAGGTTTACTGTGAAACTTAAAGAAATTGAAACATAGAACACCTAACATAGAACACCTAGAACACCTAACACATACTTGTAAGAGTACTACTATTATCAATTCTAATTAATCATAAAGTAACATTTCAAATGCAATGATATTAAATGTCAACTAATAATGCTAGCAGAGAATAACAAAGTAATAGTGGTATGATTACAAAAATCAAAAATCACTGGCAAGAAAAGCCCCACAAAGCCCCCCAAAAATAATACCTACTCCTAGGTAGTAGTCTGAGCTATCTGGGATTGAAATTTCCCACACAATTCCAACTGGATATTTAGGAGCACACAGAGCCAGCCTCGACTTCCATAGACCTTAGGTGTGTTGACTTGTCTTTCACTGGAAAGACTGAAATCAGAATGCTGCTCCTTTTTATTAAAGGAGAATTTGGGGAAAGTTTTCCCTTCTGGATACAACATTAGTTCAAGACAAATTTGTGACATGGTCATTTAACTCTTCACTTTCCTTTTTATAAACCTCCCTCCCCAAATTTAGCCCTTTTCTCCTCCATGTTTGCAGAAACTAAGCATTTCATGCTCATAGCGCCTTAGTACTTAACCTTCTGATAACTCTTTACAAAATATACTAAAAACTGAATGCCCTGAGGTAAAGAATACTTAAAACTCACAAGAAAATAATATCAAAATTTTGAAAAGTGTATATGAACACATATAAAAAATAACTAAACCATAATTTAAACTAGTAACATAACTATAACCACAGTCTTATAGCATACAGTACAAGTTTCATAACTGGAGAAATACAAATATAAGTAATAAAAGATGTCACATGAATAAAAGTTTTTCACCTATGAAGTGGGCAAAAGCAAAGACAGAAATGGCCATAATATTCAGTTCAGAATATATGGTGGGAAAAAATGCTCACAAATTATAGGTTTATTTTGATAGAATGATTTGGTCATTTCTATCAAAAGAATATGTTTGGTGCAATTTCAATTTTTAGAACACATCCTAGAAATATATTTACAAATTAACAAATACATACAGAAGTTACATGGTTTGCAACATTGTGTATTTAGAGAGAAAATCATAAGAGATAGCATAAATAACCTCAAAATGGGGAAGATGAAAGAATTAATATTATAACCATAAAATTGAGTGGCATAAAGTATTAAAGAGAATGAGGTATAATTAATTACAATTGTATAGCTATATATCCAAAATACATTTTTAAGTGAAAAAGTAATTTTCAGTACAGAAATCCTGATCACATTCATATAGTGGTTATCATAAGACAAAAGACCTAGTAGGGGGAATATAGCTTGGAGTCTTTTTTCAATACATAGTTTTCTTTTTTTTAAAATAGTTACCATAACATTCATTACTTGTATAATTATAAAATTTTGTAAAGTAATGATCCCATTAGTGTTGATAAGTATAACATTAGGTATTCATTTAGCAACATCTAGATGAAAAGCTTCCTCATGCATCAAGGCACTTGAGTAGGTGTCATATCTTAGAACTGTATGCTTGGCAGTATAATATAGAAATCATCTTGATACTGAAGTAATATTCTTTTATTTTTAAAGAATAGCATGGAAGAGAAGGTGCCTTCTTCAAAGGCCTAGATCCTAAGGAAAACTGAACGTTCAGATGGATGCAGTGTGGTCCAAACCATTGTTTAACAACAACAATGAAAATGTCTGTAGAAAACATGCATACAATTTCCTGAGAGATTTTTTAAAATACAGGTTCCTGGTACCTACCCCAGACCTGAGGAATTAATAGATGGGATTAAAGATATTACACTTTTAATAGCACCACACTACAGAATAAAGTTTGAAAACTTGTGTGCCAAACTTTGTAGATCTGAAGACTAAGATAAGGGAAGAAATGGAAAAGGCTCAGATAGGTCTTTATATTTCACAGTTCTAAAAAATAATAACTGGGAAAAATAGTACTATTTCTTTACTGACTCTAGCCATTTGGTAAGTGAAATTAAGAAATAAGGCTAGTGGTTTCTTTTAGTTAAAGCAGTGACTTCCTTTAACAATTTTATTTCAAATGAAACAATTAAAATAAAATAGGAAGCAATAGTCTTTGTAAAATACACTAACTTTAGTGGGATTTCTTATCAGTTCACTATAATTTTCTTGGTTGTGGTAAAATTGAGGTTTTGGATTTGTTGTTTATAGTCATAGAATTCTTTAACTTTATGATGGAAAGCACTATGTATAAATATATTTAGTATGGATGTCATGATCCCTTCATTATTGGTTGGCAAGATCTTTAAGTATGCATTTAAATTATCTTTTACACTAGGCTCAGTAATTTTTATCATTCATTGTTTCTTTTATTTCCCTAAATGATTCTCTGTGATTGTTTTATACACTTGTAAGTTTATAAATCATGTCTAAAAATCAACAATAATTGATAAAAGTGATGAATTCATAGTTCTTTTTCATATAATAGCATTTTGGAGTCATGTTTTCTGCATTCTTTTTTGTTAGTTTTCATGTGTTATCCAGCTTTGGAATTTCCTATATATTAGCCTTTTAGTCTTAAAAGTAATTGAAGGAATTTATTTTTGCCAACATAAAAGCTTTTGGTCCAATTTACCCATTTTGCATAACTTTATTGAAAAGCTGTTCTCTAGTTCTCCCTATCTCAATCACTTTTGTTTAAAGCATCTGGTGTTAACAGCTGTCGAAGTCGGTCTTTTCCTTGCCTCCTTCGTTTTCCTCCTGGCCTCTTGCATTTCCATCATATCCCCTGTTCATCATGCCTCAATATCTTTATCTTTTATCATAAAATGACTCTTCTAAAACACTCTCAAGTACTATTCCTACTTAAATCAGATTGGTGTTTTTATCTTCAAGAAGTTATCATGATTCATTCACCAGTGTTAAAAAGAGAGTTATGTTCTACTACCACTTGAAAGGATTACATGTGCATGTGTATGTGTGTAAATGTAATGAGATACATATATTTATTTATATAAAAAACATATAATAGACTATATAAATATATCTAATAAGATTATAAAATCAAAGGCAGGTTAATCAATTGATGTCACCTGGTATTTTAGAAAGGTGTCATGGAATTTTGATTGTGTTTCTAGGAATTTTGAAATATCATATTCTTTCTTTATCATCCTCAACTCCCCAATTTTTTTTGTAAAGAATCAGTTTTATTTATTTATTTATTTTTGGTTGCGTTGGGTCTTCATTGCTGTGCACAGGCTTTCTCTAATTGCGGCAAGCGGGGCCTACTCTTCATTGCAGTGCGCCGACTTTTCATTGCGGTGGCTTCTCTTGCTGTGGAGCGCTGGCTCTACGTGCACAGACTTCAGCAGTTGTGGCATGTGGGCTCAGTAGTTGTGGCTCATGGGCTCTAGAGCACAGGCTCAGTAGCTGTGGCACACGGGCTTAGTTGTTCTGCAGCATGTGGGATCTTCCCGGACCAGGGATCGAACCGGTGTCCCCTTCATTGGCAGGCGGGTTCTTAACCACTGAGCAACCAGAGAAGTCCCTCAACTCCCCATTTTGTAATTTAACATTAACATATTATGAGGGTTATTGGGAATTGGATATAATATGTACACCATCTATTCTAAGGTTTTGAGTACTATTTGAGGATGATTATAAATATATACAAATATTAGAAACATTAAAATTAGATATATATATGTTTATATATAATTATACCTTAATTTTCTACACATATAGCTTGAGTTGGATTGGTATTACTCTCCTCTTCTCATAGTTTCTAACATTCATAGAAATCCAACTAATAAATATAGGGTCTTTGAGAGAAAAATGTTTTGTTTTGAAACGTCTATATTTTGGTTTTTATCATTAGGTCAGTCTTATTGATCTTTGCCATCTCTTGCCTAAAGCCATTAAATGGAAATTTAGGTAGCTGTTAATGGAAAAAATATGATGATTAAATTTGTGCCTTTATTACCAAAAATATTTGATTCCTTTCTATTAATCCTCTTCATCCTGCCTGGTCAGTAGTTTGTACAAAAAACTAGGTCTTGTTGTTTCTGTCACTGGTTAAATATTTGAGCTTCAAATATAATGCATCAGGTATATGAAACGAAATAGTAAATGCACAGCAAAAAGTTTTTACTCACAGTGATATCAAATGATGTGGCTGGTGCAGCAGGAACTGTGTGTGTGTCTGTGTTTATGTTGGCAGAGAAACCATTTCTAACATGGTAGGACTGATATTTATTAGTTCTTCTGTTACCTACATGATATACAAAGTCCAACACTTCTCATGAGCATGTGAAAATGAAGGCATACAGAGGTTACAACATACAACAGATACAACTTGACAGGAAATACTAGATTGCTGAAAGTTAGCTGAAAACATGTTATAGTTTCAACAATTATACCACCCTTAGCAAAAGCACTGCCTATAAATTTGGAAAATAATTAGCAGCCGGTTTTTGAAAAGGCAGGAGCCAGGCAGCAGGGCTCTTGAGCACATAAGCAGACAGCCCATAGGTAGCTCCATTTTATCAGGTTAATTGACAAAATTGTGTCTAATTAAATTAATTAAAGATGCGTTGATTCCCCCCAAGGTGTGTCTGTAAAAGGATTGAATATGCTGTGGGAGGCAGTTACTTGAACTCATCATGTTCATGTTTAGTTGGAGTTGAATTCCTCTTTTCAGTATAGCTGGGTTTGGAAAGAAATCTGGAGTGTTTATTGCTGTTTGTTTCTTTTCCTTTTTCTTTTCTCTTGACAGCTTCTTTCAGTCCATTCTAGGACTTGGACATGTCTCTAGATAAAGCTGGCAATTAAAATTTACACATTAACATATATAAATATATTGCATATGTCAATTGAAGTAGGTCTGTGGGTTTTGAGGATTTGATATCTATGACCTGGCTTATCCACTGCAGTCCTGAAAGAGCATAGAGTGAATTTTTACACTGGTAATACTGTTCCTGGGGTGGCAAGTTTCTTATCTCTTGCAGAAAGAACTCAGAGATGAGACAGGGAGATCAAGAAAATAAAGTGAGCATTTATTTAAGCAGAGAGCGGGCAGACAGGTGAGCAGCTATCCTGGGTTTCTTTGGCAAGCAGGTTATGAGGGGCATACAAATGAAGGGGCAGAATATTCACTGGGGAAGGAGGAGTTTGGGGGTCATATTTCCTGATTTTCATCCCAGCTCCACCTTCCCGAGGGGAGGAGGGCTTTTTGTCCTTATTTAGCTTTTATCTGAAGTGTCATGGCATCAGTGCACGGTGGGTACTTCTTATCTGCAAGGCTAATTTTATTGTAATGAAATAATAATGAGCAACAGGTTACATTCGGATGCAGGAGATTCATGTTTTTCCCCACTTTTCTTTGCCTGTCTCCAGGACCCTCATCACCCCAAAATGTGTGGTTTCCTGTCAGTCTGAAGGTTGGGGCTTTTCTTTGCCCATAGACCCCCGTTGTTTACAAGATGTGTGATTTCCTGCCACCTGGCCCGTGTCTCACCCGCTCCTCTCTGCTCATATCTAGCTATCTGCCTGCTGTAACAATACTGCAGAGGTGATTACTTGAACCAGTCACCTAGCTAGTATACAGAGCCAAATAAATTTCCCAGAATACCTTCGCTCTACATACTATATGCAAGCAGCATGTGATATGAAAGAAGTAAAATGGTAAGCAAAAATTGGTGTCTCTTCTGCTTTCAAGACTTCAATGCCTAGAGGAAACCATCCTCACTGTATCTCTGCCATCATCCTGTATGCACTACCATTATGTAAAACATGCTTTACAAAAGAAAACTTCTTGCTGGTGGTCATGATGGAAATGAAGAAAGTTCCAAGAAGAGGATGATAAAGGTTTTGGAAGGTATTCTTAGTAACTATTAGTGCTGTGCTGTATTACTATTGTTACATTCGATTACCAATACTGTACAATGAAGCCCAGAGGGTGGGGTTGAAGGGAGGAGATCAGTGGTTCATGGACAGAGGGAGGAAAATGTTGGGAAAATACTAAAAATAACTCATAGTCTAGAAGAATCCTAAAGGGTATACAGATTTCTATGATGGATTTTTACTCAATGTCCAAGCTAGCTTACCTATGTTGACTTGTATGGTTTATGCTGTATATCTAAATGGCAAATTAAATATTATATTAGAACTCAACAGTGGGAAAAAATAAGAAGTAGTATAAGGAGCAAGAAGGTTCTAGGGGGACTTGTAGTAGGGAGCCAATTGCTGCAGTAAATAGGGTGATTATGGTATTACATATTGAGACTGAAAAGGTGTTATTAGATTTTGTAATATTGATACTGTATATCTGTATAAAATAACAAAGAAAAGGTAGACTATGTAAAGTTGTTCTGTAGTCCAATATTAATGGAGCTATTATGCATTTCCTTAGGTTCTACTATACCATGTTCAAGGTTCCATCTGGTTTCGGAGGTATCTTCTAAATGATACTAGGTTTTATCTATCCATCTGTCTATCTCTCTGTCTATCTACCTATCTATCTTAGTGCTGGATAAAATTCAAATACATCTTCCTTTTACATATGGAATATATTCAGCATACCACTCAGGACAATGCTTTTTTTTTTTAACATCTTAATTGGAGTATAATTGTTTTACAATGGTGTGCTAGTTTCTGCTTTATAACAAAGTGAATCAGTGGTACATATACATATGTTCCCATATCTCTTCCCTCTTGCATCTCCCTCCCTATCGCACCCCTCTAGGTGGTCACAAACCACCTAGCTGATCTCCCTGTGCTATGCGGCTACGTCACACTAGCTATCTATTTTACGTTTAGTAGTGTATATATGTCCATGCCACTCTCTCACGTTGTCACAGCTTACCCTTCCCCCTCCCCATATCCTCAAGTCCATGCTCTAGTACATCTGTGTCTTTATTCCCATCTTACCCCTAGGTTCTCCATGACCTTTTTGTTTTTTCCCCTTAGATTCCATATATATGTGTTAGCATACGGTATTTGAGTTCTCTTTCTGACTTACTTCACTCTGTATGACAGACTCTAGGTCCATCCACTTCACTACAAATAACAATTTCATTTCTTTTTATGGCTGAGTAATATTCCATTGTATATATGTGCCACATCTTCTTTATCCATTCAGCTGATGATGGACACTTAGGTTGCTTCCATCTCCTGGCTATTGTAAATAGAGCTGAAATGAACATTTTGGTACATGAATCTTTTTGAATTATGGTTTTCTCAGGGTATATGCCAAGGAGTGGGATTGCTGGGTCGTATGGTAGTTCTATTTGTAGTTTTTT
>NC_041220.1:40999697-41024721 GCF_002837175.3 Physeter macrocephalus | reverse complement strand
CTATGAGGCCACCATCACCCTGATACCAAAACCAGACAAAGATGTCACAAAGAAAGAAAACTACAGGCCAATATCACTGATGAACATAGATGCAAAAATCCTCAACAAAATACTAGCAAACAGAATCCAACAGCACATTAAAAGGATCATACACCATGGTCAAGTGGGGTTTATTCCAGGAATGCAAGGATTCTTCAATATACACATATCAATCAATGTGATACAGCATATTAACAAATTGAAGGAGAAAAACCATATGATCATCTCAGTAGATGCAGAGAAACATTTAGACAAAATTCAACACCCATTTATGATCAAAACCCTGCAGAAAGTAGGCATAGAGGGAACTTTCCTCAACATAATAAAGGCCATATATGACAAACCAACAGCCAACATCGTCCTCAATGGTGAAAAACTGAAACCATTTCCACTGAGATCAGGAACAAGTCAAGGTTGCCCACTCTCACCACTCTTATTCAACATAGATTTGGAAGTTTTAGCCACAGCAATCAGACAAGAAAAGGAAATAAAAGGAATCCAAATCGGAAAAGAAGAAGTAAAGCAGTCACTGTTTGCAGATGACATAGCGAATACTAAAGATGCTACCAGAAAACTATTAGAGCTAATCAATGAATTTAGTAAAGTAGCAGGATAAAAAATTAATGCACAGAAATCTCTGGCATTCCTATACACTTATGATGAAAAATCTGAAAGTGAAATTAGAAGAATGCTTTTTAATTAAGACATAAATAGTCAGCCAATGCAACCACCTGTCTACATAGAAAAATCTGTGTTAGTCAAAAGAGCATTTCCTAAATAAAAATTTAAAAGCCCAAAATAAAATACTTCAAACCAGGAAAGAAAAAACAGATCAGATCTTATTTAAACTTTTTTTTTTTTAACCCCAGAAAGACAGCTAACCCTAGTTTATTGTTGTTATTCTTTTTGGAATCTTCTATATGTAGAGTCAAATTCAGGCACTAGATTGCCTTACAAATATTAATTTATATTTAATTAGTCTTTTTATTTGAAAGAGTGCTGCAAATGTCTGGTTCGTCAAAGCATGCATACTAATTACAAGTAAAAGTACCTTCACAATCTTCATAAGGAAATGATAGTTTAATCTTAGGACTGTCACTTATTGTGATGGATGATGCCTCACAGCTCTGTGTCAAAATGAGTGGTCAGAAGGGAATACTTCAAAGGCACTTAGGTTCTCAATTGACAAAACAATAACACAGAGAGACAATCCCCAGTTAAATGAGCAGCCCCATGTATATGGAGTTTCCAACACTTCATTTTACACACTTTGTAACTTTTTACTTGAATAGAGGAAATCCCAAATTATAGGCCAGGATTTGGGACAAAACTCAGAAGTTCCTAAAGGCACATGCTAATGTGAACTTGCTTACATTTGAATTCTTTTAATTGCCCTGTAGATTGGATGAAACTACTGTCTATTCACAATGTTTTTTCCTTCATTCTAGCTGTTCTTGCACTTCAACAATGTTGTAAAATATTTAGAAAAATGTCTGGTAGATAAAAGTGGCTATCTACTCTATATTGGATTTCATCATACACGACTAGGTATAGCATGGGTGGATATCTCCTTTCCTTGAGTTATTCTTAAATTTCTGAAAGGTACTATGTGAAGCTGTGGAGGAAGATTAAGAAATATATTTTAGCTTATAAACTAATATTGTCTTTAGACTTCTAGGAATGTGCTAGGGATTATAATAACTGCTTTATATTTATATTAACTCATTCAATCTTTATAGCAACATTGTAAAACTGTTTTATTATTATTCTTAAATTTAAGATGATAAAATTACAGCTTAGAAAGGTTACAGTAAATAATGTAAAAAAAAAGAATAAACAGAAACTTCAATTAAATACAGTCAGGAGGCCAGAATGGGGAGTTCTCACGCACTGTGACTACAGCTTATTGTTGTTATTCTTTTTGGAATCTTCTATATGTAGAGTCAAATTCAGGCACTAGATTGCCTTACAAATATTAATTTATATTTAATTAGTCTTTTTATTTGAAAGAGTGCTGCAAATGTCTGGTTCGTCAAAGCATGCATACTAATTACAAGTAAAAGTACCTTCACAATCTTCATAAGGAAATGATAGTTTAATCTTAGGACTGTCACTTATTGTGATGGATGATGCCCCACAGCTCTGTGTCAAAATGAGTGGTCAGAAGGGAATACTTCAAAGGCACTTAGGTTCTCAATTGACAAAACAATAACACAGAGAGACAATCCCCAGTTAAATGAGCAGCCCCATGTATATGGAGTTTCCAACACTTCATTTTACACACTTTGTAACTTTTTACTTGAATAGAGGAAATCCCAAATTATAGGCCAGGATTTGGGACAAAACTCAGAAGTTCCTAAAGGCACATGCTAATGTGAACTTGCTTACATTTGAATTCTTTTAATTGCCCTGTAGATTGGATGAAACTACTGTCTATTCACAATGTTTTTTCCTTCATTCTAGCTGTTCTTGCACTTCAACAATGTTGTAAAATATTTAGAAAAATGTCTGGTAGATAAAAGTGGCTATCTACTCTATATTGGATTTCATCATACACGACTAGGTATAGCATGGGTGGATATCTCCTTTCCTTGAGTTATTCTTAAATTTCTGAAAGGTACTATGTGAAGCTGTGGAGGAAGATTAAGAAATATATTTTAGCTTATAAACTAATATTGTCTTTAGACTTCTAGGAATGTGCTAGGGATTATAATAACTGCTTTATATTTATATTAACTCATTCAATCTTTATAGCAACATTGTAAAACTGTTTTATTATTATTCTTAAATTTAAGATGATAAAATTACAGCTTAGAAAGGTTACAGTAAATAATGTAAAAAAAAAGAATAAACAGAAACTTCAATTAAATACAGTCAGGAGGCCAGAATGGGGAGTTCTCACGCACTGTGACTACAGCAGAGCCCAACAGGAAAAAGAAAGACTCCTCTTCTTTCCTGGCAAGGACTCAGCCTATGAAAAGCCATGGACTCTTTACTAGAGCCCTCCCAACTTCCTTTTCCCTCTATAAAAAGAGTTCTTCTCACCATTTTTGCTGGGGACTTGCATTTGGCTTGTCATGGTTGCAGACCCCAAATTGCAAGGATCTGCTGATCACAAATAAACCTATTTTTACTAGAGAAAAAACTGGTAGTCTGTTTTAGGTCAACACTGTAAATCACATACTATGAAAATATAAACTACAGATTTCAGTATAAGCTGGCTTGTGACAGGGGCCCAGAGTCTTAAACACAGTGCAATATTGATTTTTAATGTTAAATTAGTTATTTTTTTTTTTAGAGAATTTCTGGCTTTCTTTCCATTCAAAGAGCTACTAAATTCTGGAAATTCTTCAAATGAGAAATACATTTTTCATATAAAGTATAAAATTAGTAAGGATGTTTGGGAATTTCATCATCAATAGCTACATGTACCCATGTAATTTCAAACTGAAATTTCAATCGAAATTAAAACTCACTCTTTCCTTGATTGTTGTGCCTCCCATCTACTGCATTTCACACTCTTTTTCTACCACTCGCCCTCTCACTCAGTTTGCTCTATCTGTTTATACCTGCTGGAAAAGACAGGCATGTGTTTGACCTTAAGATCTAGGCTGGAGAACTTGGTTTGCCTATCTAGATCCTCTCTTCATGTTTCTCCACCTTTCTCTGTTCAGCCAATGGGAATCATCAGACAGGATCAGGAGGAAAGAGGGTAGAGGTCCACATGTTTTAACCCTGGCTCCTTCCCAGTGGGGTCAGTGCAAGTGGACTGAGTTCCTCAAGCAAAGGCTATTGGAGCTCCTGTGAGGCTGTGATCTTTCTACATTGCTTTCTTTGTCTTACCTTAACTGCTCTCTCATCCCCTCATTTTGTCACTAGCCCTAGGATATTATGCTTTTCCTTGTGGCTTCCCTACACAATGTCCGCACACTTGTAAATAGCCCCTTTATTAAACTCTTCTCCAGTTACCCATTTTGAATGAACTATGTATTCTCTGCTAGGACTTTGATTTTTACAGGGCATATGCACTTAGTATTCTTTCTGCCAGGAACACCTTTCTCCCAGATATCCTCATTGCTATTTGTTTATTCCCATCGAGTTGTTGCTCAAATGTCACTTTTCTCAGTGAGGTCTATTCTGACATTTTTATTTAAAATTACAACTCCTGCCCCTATCCCAGCATCCATATTCCCCTTATGTAAATCTGTTGCTTTATAGTAATCATCACCTTATAATAATCTACCTAATTTATGTATTAATTATTCTCATTGATTTTGCTCATCATTAACATATAAGAACCCCAAGAGGAAAAATATTTGTCTATTTAGTTAATTTATGTCTCCCAAGCTCTAACACAGTGCCTAGCACATAGTAAGCAGTCAATAAATATGTTGGATGGATTTAAAAGTTAATACAGGGGAAGTAAGTTTGACAAGGGAGGCAGCATGGTATGGTGCTAAGAACATAGTCTATGAAATCAGATATACCTTCTTTCAAATCACAACTCAGCCATTTGCTAGCTTTGTGAAGTTAATCTTGATGAAATTCAATCTCGTTATCTCTAATATAGGCTAACAATATCTTGCAGAGCTGTTGTGAGGTCATAGATTGCCTGGTGTCCTGGTGATATCTGTAAATATCAGTTTTCTGCTACACCTTATTTAGTGGTGTTGTATTCTACCCATATTATATTACATTTAAAGAGTTGAGTTACATGATTAAAATACAAGTACAATTACTAAAAATGCTCATAGCACTCTACTTTTTCTCACCCTACTAGTCTTCACTCTTCTTTTCATGTTGTGGGCCTTCCACACATCAGGGAAAACATTTATCACCATATGAGCTCCACTGCCAAAGGGTAAATATTCCAAGGCACAATTACTAGATTTCCCTCTCAAAAATGGATAGCATACCTTCTCTCCCCGCCCCCACCTCTTTCCACATATATATATGTATAATGTCGTATCATAGGTAGGACCTTGAGGGACTATGGACTTACTATTTCACTCAGTTTTTTATAACAGTAAAAGAGGGAAGATAAAGGAATTAGGAATTAGATGAAAGTTTTTAAAAAAACTTGTTTTGATAATATAAAATAAAAATTTAATGTGGTCCTTAGATCACTGATTTTTTTCTTGTTTTGACTATTAGTTTCTGGGATGCAAACTCAAATCCCATTCTTAGCAGATAGACACTTTATTTAATATAATGATATTTCAGTGCAATCAAACTTGAATTTTGGTGGACAATTATGATTTTTCTGTTCTTATTCAAATGTATCCCCAACCTAAATCTTTTGCTGTGAACCAGGAAAATCTACAGTGTCAAATGGACATCTCTTCTCTGTTGTCCTATAAATACCTTAAGCTGAAAACATCTCAAATTGAATTCATCTTCCTCTCCCACAAACTTTCTCATCCTCCTTTACAGTTTAACTGAATTGCTTAACTATTCAAATAGTTGCTAAAGCCAAATCTAAGAGTCATTCTTGCCTCCTCTTTCTCTGGCTAAATCTTCTGCATTGATTCATACATCCAACACCAAACACTTATTGAGTACCTCCCAGACCCTATGATACATAAAATATTTCTGTCCTCATGAAACTTACATTCTAGTGAAGTAAAGAACTTATAGCCATGTAAATCGATGACTAAAATAATTTCAGACTGTCATAATTCCAAAGAAGAAAGTAAGAGTGCTGTGACAGGTGTGAATGGAGGGTGGGTGAGGAATCACTGAGGAAAGGTCTCTCTGAGGAGATGATAATCTAAGATGAAAAGATCATTGTCAGGTGAAGTCAGCCATGCAAAGATAAAGGAATAGGGTCTATTCCAGAAAGAAGAAAGAACCAATGTACATATATATATTTTTGGGCACATTCACAGAACAGAAAGACAATTAGTATTGATGGATGACCATAGTGATAGAGAACATATTAGATGAACCTGATATATTAGCAAGGACAAGGTGAACTAAAGATTTTGTAAATTATGTCAATACTTTGATTCCTGGTGTGAGGATAAAACATTGAGGGAGCCAGTGACTCACTAAATCTATGCAAATCTCTTCAGATCTTTTTTTTTTTTTGTGGTATGCGGGCCTCCCTCTGCTGCGGCCTCTCCCGTTGCGGAGCACAGGCTCCGGACGCGCAGGCTCAGCGGCCATGGCTCACGGGCCCAGCCGCTCCGCGGCATGTGGGATCCTCCCAGACCGGGGCGCGAACCCGGTTCCTCTGCATCGGCAGGCGGACGCGCAACCACTGCGCCACCAGGGAAGCCCTCTTCAGATCTTTTGACCCTATTTTCCTCTGACTTCAACTCATGGCTAGCTGTTCCCTTCATTCAAGCCATGATTAATTAAAACATTAATTGAATTAATCCATTAATTGTTTTTTATCCATACTCTCTTCAGTCTTTCTACCCTCTAAGTCTACTCTCCACAATAAAGCCAGATTTACTTATTTAAGACTTTATTTTTTAGAGAAGTTTTAGGTTCACAGAAAAATTGAGAGGAAGGTATAGAGATTTCCCATATATTCCAGGAGATATATAAGTGGGGGTCAGGCTTGGTACTGTTTTCTTATTTGCTTTGTTTTGTCTTAGTAGACTTTATTTCCCATATACTGCCTGCCCCCACACAGGCACAGTTTCCTTCGTTATTGACATGCCCCATCATAGTGGTATATTTGTTACCATCAGTGAACCTACATTGACACCTCATTATCACCCAGAGTCCATAGTTTACATTGCGGTTCACTCTTGGGATTGTATATTCTATGGGTTTGGACAAACGTAAAATAACATGGATCCATCATTAGAGTACCATACAGAGTATTTTCTCTGCTCTAAAAATCCCCTGTGATCCTCCCAGTCATTCCTCTCTTCTTCTCTACCCTCTAACACCTTGGCAACCATTGATCATTTTATTGTTTCTATAGTTTTGCCTTTTCCAGAAGGTCATCTAGTTGGAATCATACAGTATATAGCCTTTTCAGAATGACTTCTTTTACTTAGAAATATGCATTTGTTTCTTCCATGTCTTTTCATGCCTTGAAAGTTCATTTCTTTTTAGCACTGAATAATATCCCATTGCACCGATGTACTACAGTTTCCTTATGCATTCACCTACTGAAGGACACCTCTGATGCTTCCAAGTTTTAGCAATTATGAATAATGCTTCTATAAACATTCATGTGCAGGTTTTTTGGGTGGACCTAGGCTTTCAACTTCTTTGGGTAAATACCAAGGAGCACAATTGCTGGATCATATAGTAATAGTATATTTAGTTTTATAAGAAACTGCTAAACTGTCTTCCAAAGTGGCTATACCATTTTGCATTCCTACCATTAACTACTGTGGGTTCCTGTTGCTCCACATCCTCACCAGAATTTGGTGTTGTCAGTGTTTTGGATTTTGGCCACACTAATAGATGTGTGGTTTATTCATTTTTAAGGAAATTCTCTCATGTTACTCTCTTGATGAAAAGTCTTTGATGATTGAATAAAGAAGGAAGGAAGAAAGGCAAAAGGAAGGTACAATTCTCCACTTGTTCTTCATTGCCATGAAGGTAAAATCAGGTTCTTCAACAAATGTTAAAATATCCCTACTGTATGATCTCTTTCCCCAACGTCACCATCTCTCTTATGCATTCTCTATGTTCGAGACAGTGAACTATTTATAGTTCCTGAATAAGTCCTGCTTTTATTCCTGGAATTTACATGTGTTATTTTCTTTGCCTAAATAATTTTCAACCAGTTTGTCTGGCTAATTCCAACATAATTTTTGGATGTCAGTATTATTCTGGACAACCACGCCCCCCCCACCCCAGAACTGGTTAGTTGGCCTGGTGTGTCTTCCCATAATGACCTTTATTTACTCCCATCATGGTAGAATCACACCATGTGGTGTGATTGTTTCTTGTCATTTTTAAACTGTAAGCACCTTGAGGGAAGACTGCATTATTTTCATTGGGGTATTCATAAACACTTGATATTTAATAGATGTAAATTAATATTCACTGCATCACACTCAATTGATTTGATGTCTGTGTGTCTTTCCCCTCAAAATAAGAAAATGGAGGTGGGCAGGGTGGGAACAAAACTATACTTTGGTAACCTCCTACACACAATCTCACCTGACCTTTTTTGGTTTGTATACATTGACATCAAACTTATGGTGAAATATTTGAGAAAATATGATATAAATATACATATATATAGATTTGATAAATATTTGAATGATATCAATAAGGATAATCACTGAAAAATATTTTCATGCATATAACTCAGAGTGATATCTATTTATTGGTTTTAGTGAATGAAATTAATAAATATGTATATGTAATTTATCATTTGACTATGATATTGCTTTTTAGAAATAAACTATTTCATTTACAATAGCTTTAGATTTATAGAAATAATTATCCACATCATTTTTCCCTATTATTAACACGGTAGTATGGTACATTTCTTATAATTAAAGGACCAATATTGATACATTATTACTAACTAAAGTCCATGATTTATTCAAATTTTCTAAGATTTACCTAATACCATTTTTAGGCCGCAAGATCCCATCCAGGATACCACACTGCATTTAGTTATCATGTCTCAAAGTTACGACTCACTTGACTGTGACAATTTCACAAACTTTTCTTGTTTTTGATGACCTTAAGAGTTTTTCAGAGTACTGGGTCAAGTATTTTCCAGAATATCCCATTATTAGGATTTGTCTGGTGGTTTTCTCACAATTAAACTGGTTATGGATTTTAATGAGGAAGACCAATAGGAAAACTGCCATTCTTATTACATCATATCAAGAATACGTACTATCAACATGACTTTTTGATGTTGAAGTTGACCTTGATTGCCTGGTTGAGGTAGTGTGTGTCTGATTTTTCTACTGTAATGTTAATTCCCCCACCTCTTTCCATACTGTAGTCTTTGGAAGGATGTCACAATGCACAGTACACTTTGGAGTGGAGAGTTATGCTCCACTTCCTTCAGAGTGAGATATCTACATAAGTTATTTGGAATTCTTGTACATCAGAGATTTTTCCATAGAAATTCCTTTTTAAATATTGTTTATATTTTTATTTTTAGCCTGCTTCAAATAAACGTCTTACAAACTACACATAAGTATAGATGTTTATCTCTGCCATTCCTGGCCTCAGAGAATTAAATCTTAACCCATAAGTAAGAGAAGGTGTATATTTTTGTTTGTCAATTTTAATTACAAGAGACATAAAACTAAAATGCAATATACTTATCATTTTCTTCTTTTTTGGTTACCTGTTAAGTTTTTTCTGATAGGTGAGAAGATTGATTTATGTATTCACTGTCCCCTGCAAACACACACATACACACACACACACACACACACACACAAACACATACACATACATACATACCACACCCAAAACCTTAATTGCATATCCAGATCTAGTCATACACGAGCTGTGAAGGAACTGAAGTTTAGTCAGATTGGTTCAAATCTGATTCCCTTGTCAAGATTTCATTGCCCCTACTCTGATGTCCCTAGTCTTCTCCCCATCTCCTTCTATGAATGTTCTATACACAATAATCTCCTAAAGAAACTCCTATAAAATTATTTGAATACTGCTCTGTCTACAATTGCCTTTTTAAAATAAATGAATTTAATTCATTAAGAGTAACATATTATCTGGCACTTTTAAGAAATAAGGTGCCATGTAATAAATGGAAATAGGGAATACATTTCAGACAAAAGAGAAAGACACAGAATCATATGATAGAGTATACAGTATTAATTTTGAAATCTGATATATGGTTGACTTGACATCCAACAAGACAGCTTTGAATTATAACCTGGGAAAAGTTAAGGTTGATCTCTGATTGACAGTGAAGACAAAAGCAGAGCAGTAAGCAAGTGATCAAAGAATTAAAGCAGAGTTTACAAACCAATTAACTCATAACTATGTCACAGTGTAAAGTAATTTTGAAAAGTGATGACCAGTGAATGGAGACTTGTAAAAAAGAGTCTTGCTTAGCACTTGGAGAAGAAGCAAACGTAAAAAAGCCTATCTAAGAAAGTATTTAGATAATCAAAACTTGTAAGACAAAATAAGAGAGATCAAATGTCCTGATTTTAGCTCAGAACTTGTTTTATTTTTTGTAAGTTGGCATTTGGTTTGCTGTCTTTTAGAATCATCTATTTAACTAGTAGAATAATTTCTTTATACATAAAAATGTAAATTTAATGATGAATCTATTCCCTTGATAAAGTAGTGACCAGATCAGTGTGCTTCCTGCCTGCACAGAGCTTACTGTAGTCAAGAACTACAGAGGGCTCATTATAACATGTTGTCCCCAACAGATAGCAATTTGGAAGCATAACACAAAGTAAATAGCATTGCTTAACTTTTATGTATACCTGACCCTAAAATATCATGTTGTATTAAAAAGTGTTTGTCATGTGGTTGAGAATGAATATACCACTAGAAACAGTTTAGTAGTTCCTTACTGGAATTAGCTTTATTATAAATACATTTTTTAAGTCCAAAATAGAATTTTAAAATCATTTGTAGAAAATAGCTCATGTTTCTTTTTCTTTCTTTGGAATATATACTGGCATCATAAAAATAAAATAAATTATAAAAAACAAATAAAAAAGAATTAGGACATTTCTCAGATGAAACTAAGTGAATAAATCAGCATACTTCTATTTGTTTGATGTAGCAGACAATTACATTATTACATTTCACAGGATAAACCTAGTTAACAAATCATGCACATTGTTCCCTTATTTCTGTTCAGCAGATCACAGGGTTAGACTATAGTCTTTGATAAGTATTTCCATTTGCAGACTCAGAAATTAGAATTGTACTTCTGTTCATTTCTCTCCCCTCCCTAATGCTATTTAGATTAATAAGATAAACACCATTCTAAGTCATTTGTATTTGGCCAAAGTAAAGTGGAATGAAATTTTATTCTTTCCATCCAATACAGTGCTCTCTGCAAAGAAAAAATAATAGTAAAATATTGAAAATAGGAAAAAAAATTGACATCTTAAGATGCTAATCTGATTTAAATTGTTTTAATGTTCATTTTATTCTAATATACTAGAAAAACAAATGTTTGTAATGTTATCTCATATCCTAACCCCTATCTTATTTTGCAATTTATGTGAATATCATTTGCAGACTAATCTTATTTTTAAACTTGAAGCCCTACAGGCTTTTCTGTCTGAGTAGGCTAGATAATATTTTTATTTATTTATATATTTCATTTATTTAGGGTGTTTCTTCAACCTTAGTCTTAGTCTTGTAACTAATGCAGATTGCTTTCTATGGAGTAGATTCGTTCTGAACATGTCACCTACAACTTCCAATTATCCCGGTTAGCTGCCAACCAGAAAAGAATAAATGAAAGGTATGAAAATGTTAATTGCTCATGTATTCCATTGTTGTGGTATAAGTGAAATGGACTGATCAAAAAATTTAGTCTAGTGTAAAGAACTGAGTTTGATTACTGGCTTTACCACCACCTGTGTTCTGCCCTTGCTTCCTTCTTAATTTCAGGTCAAAACATATAAAATAAGAATAGATAGTTTTGGTGGTTTTGTTTTTTTTTAAAGAATAGATGGTTTTATAAAAATAAATTTTCAAGTATTAAAAACTTGGCTGAGATAATATCCAGAATATTAATCTGTGCACTTTTCTCTTCTTCTTGGTCTTTTTTTAAAATTGTACTTCATGTACCTCTTCTTTTTTGCCCTGAATAGTTAGATTCATTTATTACAAAGTCAGACACTGGGCTATGCTTACTGCATTAGTCAAAAAGATTCAAATGCATGTTTTTTTTAAGAAGAGTTTTTCAGAAGCAGAAATTTGATAATTGTTTGAGGAAGTTACATAAAAGGAGAAGGGACACCAGTGCCTTGGAAATTCAGGTTCTATGGAACTGGAGAGAGAAAACTGAGCCCTTTAACTGTGGCAAACAAGATGGGTGAGAGACTAGGTGTGGTTGGACAGGTCAAAATACCATGAATCTGTGGAAACAAACTCAGGGCCAATACGCACATTTTGTTACTAGCACCCAGCCAACTACCAACTGATTGTTCAGTTTGGAGCAATGAAAGCCTTGTTGTGTCTAGAGATTTTATTTTAGTGTATTAATAATTTAATTAATCCTCAAAGCCAACAGAATAGGGGTTGAGAGGACTTGGACATACTTTTGTATAATAGTACATAAAGCGGAAGCTTAGCCCCTGAGGAAGCGAACAGGGCAGAATCCATTTGAACTTGCTTCTAATCTGGACTCCAGTAGAATAGAAATGTGCTTCTCAAATGATCTGTAATGAAGGACAATTTTTTTTAAATAAATTTATTTATTTATTTTTGGCTGTGTTGGGTCTCCATCCCTGTGCGAGGGCTTTCTCTAGCTGAGGCAAGCGGGGGCCACTCTTCATTGCCGTGCGCGGTCCCCTCACTATCGCGGCCTCTCTTTGCGGAGCACAGGCTGCAGACGCGCAGGCTCAGTAGTTGTGGCTCACGGGCCCAGTTGCTCCGTGGCATGTGGGATCCTCCCAGACCAGGGCTCGAACCCGTGTCCCCCCGCACTGGCAGGAGGACTCTCAACCACCGCGCCACCAGGGAAGCCATGAAGGCAAATTTTAACTTTGTAAAATACAGTAAAAAAGATTGCAGTTTTGCCGTTATATAGCCAGAAGTAGAAGTTATTGTAGGTTGTAAAGTAATAAGATGCATATTGTTCCCAGTGTGTCATTTTAAAAATATATATTAAAAAGAAAATAGCCATGGATTTATCTAAAAAAATAATATAAATATTTGTTTATCAATTTGTTAACAAAGAGAAATCAAACTGGTAAAATCTAGTTTTATTTTCTTGAGAGTACTCTGGCACCATTAATTATGATGGAATTTATTATCAAGGAACTTTATTATGTAATTTTTAGGCATACTGGACTATTATACAGGCTTAAGCTGTATTGTGTAGATTTTTGAAAGATATTTTCAGCTTTAAAAGGGCTAGTTAAAACATATATAAAGTTAATTTTTAGCCTAATAAAAGGTAGCATAAAATTGGGGAGTTAAAAATTCCCCATTGTAATAAGAGTTTTGAATGGTTTCTTCTTACTGAAAATTATAAATGCATTTTAGAAAATAAAAAATTTTCCCATATATAGACTTCTGAGAAAATAGCTTTCAAATAGATACAGAAGCTTAATCTCCTTTCTCATTGTGTTAAGCAGATTTTCAGGTACACACAATCTTTGTCATATTACGTCATGCAAAGGTGATTCATAACCACAGTTATACAATGACATTTCCTCAGTTTAGATCAATTTGGCAGGGTATATTTTTAGTTTATTTCAAGGTTATCACTTGAGTAAATGAAAACACCTTGTCAGTTTATTCACCCTCCTATTTTTTACCTGCTTTCCCTGAAAAAAAAATTCTGTGTGGTTTATTACTTATTAAATCACAGTTGCCTTCCTGAATTGTAAAGGAGCTTTTAACAATTCAGCATTTGTGAAGTATACTTGAATTAACAGATGTCTGCTTTTATTGAGGAATATGCTTGGGTGTTTTGATCAATGGAAGTTTAGAAATACTAGGGAAAAGGCTGTTTTAGAAATATAGCTGGCTGTCAGGTATCAGTAGACTCTTAATATTAGGATTTAGAACTCATAAGTAGACTGATGTATTTACAAAGCAGATAAGATAAAATGTAGAAACATCAAAGTTGTGTTGACTGCTGAGTCTGACATGCTGAAACATTTTGATACTTGTTTTGTATTTTTAGCAGTTCATATCAGAAGTTGAATCAACAGAAGTATCAGGTAAATTATAGCATTATTTGTTCATGGAGTCTCCTGTAGAAGCACAATCCTATTTAAGAATGAATAGAAATATGCTGTTACACTTTAGATTTTAGTCTCCCAGTATGTCTTACATAACTGGCACCAAATTTGTTGTTCTTTGTTTACACTCCTTAGCTAAGGAGGAGGAGTTAATTTTTGGTGCTAACTCTGAAAAAAAGACTCTACTATGTGTTTCATTCTCCTTGAGCCAGAATAAGGTGTATATTTGCTCAGAACGTGATTTAATGTGATTTTTTTTTTTCCTGAGGGATGTGCTTTCTTCTAGCAGTTTTAAATCTTTGGCACACTAACAACCTAGAAGTAATGGATAAATTCCTAGAAACATATAACCTATCAAGACAGGATCATGAAGAAAGAAAATCTGAACAGACTGATTACTAGTAAGGAAATTGAACCAGTAATCCAAAAAACTCCCAGCAAACAAAAGTCCAGGGCCAAGTGAATTCTACCGAACATTCAAAGAAGAATTAATACCAATCCATCTCAAAATCTTTCAAAAAATAGACGAGGAGAGAATACTTCCAAACTCACTTCACAAAGCCAGCATTACCCTAATACCAAAACCAGACAAGGATACTACAAGAAAAGAAAATTAGAGGCCAATGTCACTGATAAATATAGATGTAAAAATCCTCAGGAAAATATTAACAAACTGATTTCAACAATGCATTAAAAGAATCATACACTGTGATCAATTGGAATTTATTCCAAGGATGCAAGTATGGTTCAACAACAGCAAATTGATCAATGTAATATGCTACATTAACAAAATGAATGATAAAAAATAATACAATCATCTCAATAAACGCAGAAAAGGTACTTGATGAAATTCAACATCCATTTATCATAAAAAAAACTCATAACAAAGTGGGTATAGAGGAAATGTACCATAGTGTAATAAAGGTCATATATGACAAACCCACTGTTAATGTCATCCTCAATGGTGAAAATCTGAAAGCTTTCCCTCTAAGATCAGGAACAAGACAAGGATGCTCACTCTTACCACTCTGTACAATATAGTACTGGGAGTCCTAGACAGAGCAATTAAACAAGAAAAAGAAACAAAAGGCATACAATTTTGAAAGGAAGAATTGAAACTGTCACTATTTGCAGATGACAGTGAAACTGTACTACTATCTTTTGCCACACATAAGAATTAACTCAAAATGGATTAAAGACTTGAATATAGGACCTGAAACTATAAAACTCCTAGCAGAAAACATAGGTGGCAGTAAGCTCCTTGATATTAGCCTTGGAGATATATACATATATTTTTTGAATTTGACACCAAAAGCAATGGCAACAAAAGTAAAAGTTAAAAAGTGGGACTACATCAATTTAAAAAGCTGCTACACAGCAAAGGAAGCCTTCAACAAAATGAAAAGGCAACCTACAGAATGGGAGGAAATATTTGCAAATCACAGATCTGATAATGTCCAAAATATATAAAGAAGGCATCATAGCTCAATAGCAAAACACACACACACACACACACACACACACACACACACACACATCTGATTTTAAAAATGGGCAGAGATTCTGAATAGACGTTTTCCCAAAAAAGACACACAGATGGCCAACAGGTACATGAAACGATGTTCAATATCACTAATCATCAGGTATAGCAAAACACACACACACACACACACACACACACACACACACACACACATCTGATTTTAAAAATGGGCAGAGATTCTGAATAGACGTTTTCCCAAAAAAGACACACAGATGGCCAACAGGTACATGAAACGATGTTCAATATCACTAATCATCAGGTATATGCAAATCAAAACCACAGTGAGATTTAACCTCACACCTGTCAGAATGGCTATTATTAAAAAGACAAGAAATAAAAAGTTTTGGCAAGGATGTGCAGAAAAACGAACAGTTGTACACTGTTGGTGGGAACGTAAATTAGTGCAACCACTGTGGAAAACAGTATGGAGGTTCCTCAAAAACTTAAAAAAAACGAACTACCATATGATCCAGCAATTCCACTTCTGGGTATTTGTCCAAAGAAAATAAAAACACTAACTCAAAGATACATGCACCCCCATGTTCACTGCAACATTATTTACAATAGCCAAGACATGGAAACAACCTGTGTCCAACAATGAATGGATGGATAAAGAATATGTGATATATATAGCATATATAGTTAAATATTATATACAAAATATTATTCAGCAATAAAAAAGTAGGAAATCTTGCTATTTGTGACAACATGGATGGACCTCAAGGGCATTATGCAAAGTGAAATAAGTTACACAGAGAAAGACAAATACTGTCTTATATTTGGAATCTGAAAAACAAACTCATGGATACAGAAAACAGACTGGTGGTTGCCAGGGGCAGGGGCTGGAGGCTGGAAAAATGGGTGAAGGTAGTCAAAAGGTATGAGCTTCCAGTTAAAAAATAAATAAGCCACTGGGAATGTAGATACAGCATGATGATTACAGTTAATACTACTGTATTGTATAATTGAATGTTGCTAAGAGAAGAAATCTTAAAAGTTCTCATCATGAGGAAAAAAATTGTAGCTATGTATGGTGACTGACGTTAACTAGACTTACTGTGGTATCATTTCAAAACATATACAAATATAGAATCATTACATTTATGGCTGAACCTAATATGCTATATGTCAATTATACTTCAATTATAAAAAGAAAAGCATTTTTAAAACTTTGTGTAATTTTATTTGTAAAAAATTTTCAAAATAAATGTATTCAATATTTAATTATTTAATATTTAATTATGGACCGTGGATCACAAGCATGCTTTAAAAATGAATATGCACATGTTGGCGTGCATATTGCACATTTTTTTACAAAGGGGTGCACAATCAAGCAAGTCTGGAGAAAACAGCTGGAACGAGCCTACGACAGCTCAGTGTGGCCGGTGCAGCCTAGCCTTGTGCCTGTGGTGGAGGAGTGACAGGACAAGGATTGAGGAAAGGATTGAGGTGTGCTCCGGAAACAGGGTATGCGAGCCTTCTGAACAGGTGGAGGAGAAGGAACCTAGTTTAGAGGGCATCTGAGGGACAAAGAAAATCAGGAGCTGCCTGAGTCACCTAAACCCACCCAGCAGCAAGCACAGGTGACTCCAAAGACCTGAAGAAGGAAGAGAGGGCGTCTCCAAGCCCCGTCTAATGCTAGGGCAGAGCCCTGTTCTAAGCCTGGGCACCTGCTCCCACCACGGCTCACCTTCCCGCCCTAAGCCCCTGAAAGCCGCAATGCTTTTAATTGTAGGGGGAGAAAGGCAATTAACACTATTTTCCAAGTTCCTAATTTTAAGTCATAGCATCAGAAATGGACAGACATGTATCCACTGTCTCGCAGGAAGCACTTTTGATGTTCCGAAGCATCCACTCGATGGCGGCCGGAAGCGGGTAGCAACGGAGCTGCTCCTTTCAGGGTACCGCCCAATTACAGGTGGGAAGGTGGAAGGGAGATGCTCAAAGGCAAAGGCAGGGATTCTGAGGGACAGAAGTGCACCCGGGAGGGAGGCTGTACAGGGTCTGGTAAGGAACGAAGGCGGGATGCTGCCCCTTACCTGCTAAGGGCGGGCTCCGGCCAAGTCACTCTCTGGGCCTCGTCTTCCTCACCTTCTTCAGCTGCAGGACGGGGTCTGGTTTCTGGGCCACGCCTCCCGAGTCTCCCGCTTCTTCCTCTCCTCCAGCAGCTGACCGCTGACCTGGCGGACCTCCTCCTCGAACAGCTGCCTGACCTTCTCCAGCCCGGGACGCTGCTGGTGATGGAGCTGCTCCTGTCCTTCCGGGCAAGCTCTCTCTGCTGCGGCCCAACAAAGAACATGGAACTGTCTCCCGGGTCCTAATGGTCAAGTCCAGGGTTTGGTCCAGTCTCGCCCAGCTTTGCAGCTTCGCCAGCAGCCTCGCCTTCTCTAGCTCCAGATTCAGCAGATTTTCCTGCATCTCCTGACGTCCCAGCCTTCGCTGCAGCCCCTCCGGTTCTTCTCTGAGCAGCCTGTTTGTTGGTCTCTCACTTCTCCGGCGGGGAGGCTTCTCTTCCCTCAGTTCAGCTTCCGCCATCTTGGGCAGCGGCACCGCTCAGACTTCCTGTTCTTCAGCATCGCAGCAGGAATAATTGATGCTCCAAATCCTTAATCTTATGCTCCTGGTCTGCTCTCACTTCTTGGCCGGCCTGGAATTCCTAAATTTTCTGAATAGTTTCCTGCCTTTTCTTTTTGCCTGTGTGTGCTGCAAGTCCAGCTGCACGCACCTTCAGCTTCTGCTTCTCAGACTCCAGGAACTTCAACTGCACCTCCTAGCTCCAAACTCGACTGCCATTCCGAGATCTTCCCCTTTAAGGCACTGATGGTCTCACTGGCTTCTGCCAGGCCCTCCTTCTCCCGCGGGTTCTCGCTGGCTGCGTCCAGGCTCTGCTTACGCAGTCTGTTGCGCTCCAGCTGCTCTTTCATTTTCTCGTCCACCTCGTCCTCCTGCTCCTGAAGCTGCTGAATGCGTGTCAAGAGCTCCTTGCTGTGGTCAGGCTCGAGAGGCCGACCCCTGGCACTGGTGCTGGACGCTCGCTCCAGTTCCACTCGAGCCCTCTTGTGACTCGGCTCCATCTGCATCTTTTCCCGCTCCATCTGGATAAGGCAAGTCTGAACGGATCTGCTTTGTGTGTTTGTCCAACTGTATCTCTGCTGGTACTGCCTCTGCAGAGAACCTTGGGTAGAGGTGGAAACATCCAGTCCAAATCCTCCCTCCACTCCCTGAGAAATGAAATTTTTCAAGACCTTAGGGTGGATAGGAAGGTGGTGTTTTCCCCCAGGTGTTCCATGTCCCAAGCTCCTTCTTTCCCTCCCCCCCTCCCTTCCTCCCTCCCTTCCTTCCTTCCGTCTTTTCCTCCTTTCCTTCTCTCTTCTTTTTATCCTGTACTAAAGGTAACATCATCATGCTGATTTTCCATTTTTGGTTCTTACTTTCATCAGTCCCAGGAAAAGGGCTTCTAGGGTGCTGCTTATTTTCTGTTTCTTAAGCTGGGTACTGGTTACATTTGTGAAAATTCATGAAAGTAGAAAATTATCATTTGTCACTTTTCTCTATATAAAATTCTGATCAAATATTTTATATGGGCTATATTTTGTCTCTATTGAACATACAAGCTTGACCTGTTTTTTTTTTTGACCTGTTTTTGATATTAATTCTAAAATTCCCTCACAACTTCTTTATAACATCTGTTATTTCTGAAGGCCTAGCTCATGTTTCCTCATTCAGTTCAATGACTAAATTCTCAAACGTTATCCTTTTTATACTCCCACTATTGATTTTAGCGTTGGTGTTGCCTTTGTTGCTATTTAAGTCCTTAATTTACAGGTGCTTACTTTTTAACACTTGAAAATCATTTTAAAAATTAAATTGCAACTTTAAAATGAAGTTCTCAAAAATTGCAGCTTGTTCAACTGGACTGTATATGAGAATGTGAAATCTAAAGAAAGGTGCCTTAAAAAAATCTAGACATAAGAAAAAATATTATCAAAAAGGGACATTATTATATAAATACAATAACAGAACTTCTGCTATGTAGGTGATGCAGAC
Source organism: Physeter macrocephalus (assembly GCF_002837175.3). Taxonomy (NCBI): domain Eukaryota; kingdom Metazoa; phylum Chordata; class Mammalia; order Artiodactyla; family Physeteridae; genus Physeter; species Physeter macrocephalus. The sequence goes on along the minus strand of NC_041220.1, from coordinate 41,005,227 downwards.
AGTTCTAGTTATCTAGTCAATGAGCACACAGCAAGTACTTAAAAAGTTTTCATTTCCATTCTTTTGTTCATCTTCTCCCTCCTTCCCTTTCTGTCTTTCCTTTCCCTGCTTTTTCTTTTCCGTTCCTTTCTTTTCTTTTCTTTTCCATTCCTTCCTCCCTCCCTTCCTTCCTTCCTTCCTTCCTCTCTCCCTCCTTTCCTCCCTCCCTCCCTTGGAACTGGAACTAGATTCAGGTTAGATATTTCTGGCAAGAATGCTTCATAGGTGGATTGTGTACTTCCATCAGGAGGTACAAATTAGCTAGTTGTCTTTGTTTTTATGATGCCAGTGGCCATTGATTACCATTGCCTAAATTCAGGATTTCATTAGGAGTTTGAAAAATCGTATTTTTCTATGGTTTTTTCTGTGTTTTTTAGCTGCAATATTTCCATAGAGAGAAACATGTCCTCAATAATTTGTTGGCTATCTCTGATGTCGTTGTCAGGATAAATGTCTGGTTATTTCCTTTCATTTGCCAGGTTTTAAACAGCAAGTTAATTCTAGATATCTTCCAAAAGCAAAGAATGGGAATTTAAAAATATATATTTTTGTATCTTTACAAACTCATAGAATTAGCTATATTATGTTTTAATATATTGCAGTGGTTATTCTTATCAATACTCATATTTTTCCACCTTTGACCTTGTGGGAACCTTTTCAAGAGAGTTTATGATGCAACTCCAGCTGTGTTTGATAGCATCTTTGCTTTCACATATGGCAACTTATCCTGTACATTTCCTAGATTCACCATATGTCTCTTAGGAATAAGAATATTATCATAGATAACCATATTAGAAATATCAAATTTAAAATAATGATAAAATAGTATTCTCTAAAATATATCCCATATTTGACATTTGCTAGCTCAATTATTCTAATTTGAACTAATTAGCAATCCTGCATAGCAATTATTTTCAAATCTGTGATCCATATTAGAATCATACATTGCATTTATTTGTTATATCTAAGGAATATTACATTTTAAAGATATGCGTCATAAGTTCAAAACAATATTTCCAATTCAAATTTAGAAGTTAATGGGGTTTTGAGGTTCTGTGTTTTTTTAACCTAGTATCTTAAATCTTATATCTGTAGAGTCTGTCTCCTACCTGGAAAATTTGGTTCCCAAGAATAACAAAAGGATTACTCATTTTCATATACTTTTTTCTTTAGATGGCAAATGATATTAATTTTCTTATTTTTGCCATATATATTATCATTATTTTACTTTTTATTTTAAGATTTATTGAATCAACTGAAAGGTTTCAAAGATAGTAATCTTTAGAAATTTATATTTCTAAATATTTTTCTAACATCTGAGCTCTTTCCATCTCCTTTAGCTCAAATCTTATCGCTGTGATTTTATGTCAATTACTTCCAGTTGAATGATAAAACTGGATGAGGTTAAAGTTGCTAAGGCAGCATCTAATCAATAATCCCTTGCACAGCCTCAGAGCAGAAGTATTTTGCTCATCTGGTGGATCTGATGCTAATAACTTTTGAATTAAGGCAGTGCTTCTTAAGCCTGACGTGTATACATGTTCACCTAGGGATCTTGTTAAATTGCAGATTCTGATTTAGTAGGTCTGAAGTCGGGCCTGAGTTTTCTGCATCACTAACAAGATCCTAGGAGTTGTTGATGATACTTGTCCCTGGATCACAGTTTGAGTAGCAAGAATTTAAGGTTTTCTTGGCTAAGTTTAGGGTTTTCTGGGCTAAGAATTTTTTCAGATGATTAATGTGCTACATTTCTTCTTTTTGTCATCTTGTAATGTATAGTTTTCTGGATGTATGGGCAGGTAATTGAAGATGTAGCAGTACCAAAATTGACGTGGCTGTTTTTCCTGGGTTTCATTTTCTCCATTTTATTCATTCGCTTTATTGATGCCCTCTTTAGGCTGTCATTGGTAAAGAGGCCCTCTGCAGAGCATTAATCTGCAACTCTAGTGTCTAACTGGTCTACTTCCTTTACCTTAACCGTGGTTGTCAGCACCCTCCATCACTGCCCAGGGAAGCTTAGTATATCAAGATTGAGGGTCATAGTGTCTTCACATCTAGCAAGGTGACAGTCACCACTGTTTGCAGTAAGGATGGCATTATTGGGTTGCTTTCCAGGGGCCAGTCTTTGAATTCACCTTTTTCCCATTCTCATTATGTTGGTGGTGGTGTTGGTAATTTGGTGTGGTTAACACCTATGATGGTGTTGATATGCTACGTAGTTAATGCCTTGAACTGGAACACCATCTATACAGTAAGTCCCCTACATATGAACATTCAAGTTGCGAACTTTCAAAGATGTGAACATGTGTTCATATGTCCAATCACGCAATCAGTTCACGTGTCTGGCATACATTGTCACGGGCAGCCTTCCCTCCGTTTCGTATTGCTAACTATTCTTCAGCTCTACCATCTCCCACCTCCTCTCCCTCCTCCTGTCAGTAACTCTTCTTGCCTGTTCACTCTATGCCAGCCCCTGTATGCCAGCTGTTGTACTGTACAACTCTACTTTTCAAGGTACTATACTGTAAGATTAAAAATTTTTGTGTGTGTGTTTGTTTTTTATGTATTATTTGTGTAAAAAGTAATATAAACATATTACAGTACAGTACTCTATGGCCGATTGTGTTAGTTGGGTACCTAGGCTAACTTTGTTGGACTTACAAACAAATTGGACTTAAGAACTCGCTCTCGGAATGGAGCTCATTCTTATGTAGGGAACTTACTGTAACAGCTACTGTTGTACCTAATTCCCTTCAATAATATCAAACTACTTAGTTTCTCCACTTCTATACCACCAAGTTGCTTCCTGATTTACCTTCTCTATGGCAGTCTTCTGCACAAAAATAACTTTCACAGTGTCATTTATTTGATTATATATGAAGTACTTTTTACAGTAGATACTACTGGAAAATGTCATGAATGAGGTCACTGAACTGCTGATTCCTCTGCACTTCACCTCTGCCACTGGTTCCAGGCTCGATTTTCCAGAATTGAGGGAGACTCAGTGGTGGGTGACAGCTGGATCCCTTCCTCCCTGCTCAGTCACTGAGATGATGTCTAAGACCTGCTGTCATGCCTGCAGCCCTGCTTTATGGTGATGTTAGCCAGACCAGTGATGGTGATCTGCTAAGGGCGGTCTGCTAAGGGCTTTCTTGGACTTACACTTCATTACCAGGATTAATCAGATTCAACCCTAGTTTTCTTATCTGCAAAAACAGAATAATCATACCTACTTCACAAGAGAAGTAAACACTTGCAAAGCACATAACATAAAAGAAACATACAAAATACATCTTAAAAAAAGATAGTTTTTGAAAATGTTTACCACAAATTTTCATGAATTCAGACAGATAAATTTGTCACCTTTGAATAGTTAGTTAATACCTAGTGATCATTTTACTCATCTATAAAATGATCAAAAAAACCCAATTCCTGCTTTGCAGAGTAAGGCTGGTATCAGCACTATCCTTTAGTAATCAGGTTCCCTAGACATGTGAATGTAAGTTAATGAAAACAGAGATGATTATGACTTGCATCTGTTGGGAGATCTTATTTTTCTCTAAGAACCTAGGATTACAAGGAAAAAAAGACATCATGATGCATTTTTCGAGTTCAACAAGTCCATTTCAAATAGAAACATTATATATATATATATGTATATATAATTTTTAAAGAAATATCTTTATCCAGTGCAATATTTCATAATCTTGTCCTAAATTCAGTTGTCTCTCATGTCATGAAGTTTCACAAGTCAAGAGAGATGACTGGGAACAGTATTAGGTGAGACACAAAGAGTGTGTCAGTTTTGCCTCATGATTTGGAAGTGCTTGTCCTTGAATGTGCCCTGCTTTCTACTCATTTTTAGCTCTGGGTACCTTGTGAAATTTAACAGCTTCCACATGCACATAGAACATCTCTTCTAATGAAAGTGGAACAAAGGAGAGAAAGATGAATGTAAGTGAAGGGAAGTTTATATGTATGTAGGTGTTGAGAAACTTGTAACAGTTTTTGTATTTATTCTCTTCAGTGTTCTCTGATGACCTTGGGATTTAAGGTTATCTGAGGTGGATGAGGTGCCAGTAGATTCTAGAAAGCTTTTAGGAAAATGTATATACTCTCTTTGGGATACACAAAGAGAGGCTACATAAACAATTTGTGGCATTAAGCATACTGGAGCTTGCTTGATAATAATTGCAGAAGCAATTGCTATAGAAACATCTGATGGGTGAAAATACCTTCACTGATGATGTTTAAGCAACCCCTGTAGTAAGGTTTACTCTGTAGTAATAGGTTTTGGGAAAGTCCCAGTGTTTGTGATAAAGGTGAGTTGAAAAGTTTAAAATAAATCATCAGTGTGTAGAGCAACTGCTAAAAAAAAAAAAAAAAGTTCATACCGAGGTAGTACTCGTGATAGAGGTGGTTTCAAAAATGATTAAAAGAATGTTCCATTAAAGATGTCCATAGCCACATGAATGTTCATGTTGTTAAGCTCATATGCCTGCCATTAGACAAAATATGACTGAAAAAAGAAGTCTCTAAAAATGATCATAGAAAAATACATTTTTTTTCCTTCAGAAGTATTTTTGAGGGGCTCCTTTTTCATAATGAATGATATTACTTTCAGTAAAAGTGCCCCCCTGTGGTCTTCTAAGCTTTGCCTCTCAAGTTTTCTAGTTTAATATTAGTTGAGCAAATGCACTAGATCCCATTCTTGCCCTATTAAGTTCACAAAGGCAGCTGAAATTCCTTAGGCAAATTTTTGTACTTAGTACCTTAGATTACAGGGTGATTTCTGCTTCCATTTGATAGCCTTCCGAAATACTACTCGTTGTTGATGTTGTATGTAATTCTGCCAAGGTTATTGTGCTGTTGGTCTTCCCATAAGTGACATGGATAAACTTTCTTTTATCTCTTTCGGCTTCATTACATTTGATCTCCCCTGAATTATAACAGAAAGACTCATAATTATCTAAGATCTGGCAATATTTTTTAGTTTTGTTGATGGGTCTACAGAGGCCAAATTCAGTTAGAAGAAATTTGGGGAAAAGAAAAACACCCACCCTTTTGTTTGCATTGTTGCATTAGCCTTTTAACTGACCTCCATGATTTCAGCAACCTTTTCTTACCATTCTGTTAATCAAAGTAATCTTTGCAGTATGTATATTTGACAATGGTAGTCTCCAGCTAAACAAACAAATGAAAAACACACGTTTTAATGGTTCTCTATTGCCAGTGAATGAAATCCATAATATTCAGAATCCTTGTTCTGTTGTTTCTACCTTTTTCTTACCACTCATTTCTAAACTTCTCTCTTTGGCAACATACAACTGTTATTCCCCAAACACATTATATACTTCCTTTTATTCCATGTAATTTTTCATTCTGCCCCAATTTGTAGAAATGCCTTTTTTTTTTTTTTTTTTTTTGTGGTACGCGGGCCTCTCACTGTTGTGGCCTCTCCCATTGCGGAGCACAGGCTCCGGACGCGCAG
>NC_041220.1:40995080-40999573 GCF_002837175.3 Physeter macrocephalus | reverse complement strand
ATACACACACACACACACACACACACACACACAGTCACAGATTAGCAAACCGTGGCTCTATCCTTGAACCAGTCAGGCAAATTAATCTTTCTGTCACATATAGTTGTATTTATTAAACTAGTTGCTTATAATTGGTGCTATATTCAGTGCATGTTTTTATCTCCTCCTGCCCATTAGACTATGTACTTTTTGAGGGCAGAGACTGTGGCTTGGTAATAACTGTGGAGTTCAAAAACATAAGAATCATTTTGTTTGAAGAATTAGGGGGAAAATGAAGCCAGTTTGTTCCTTTTTACTAAAAGTGCAATCAGCTAAGTGCTTTTTCTGCTTTTCCACAAGCGTTCGATAGACTTCTATGATCATAGTTATGAAAATGGTTCTCTTTTCCTTGAGAAACTCCTTTGCAATTCAGTGTTCATTTTTCCTTTCTGAAATATTTACTTTTAGAATGTATGATAGTCAAATATTATTCTTCTTTTGAAAATTATTTTTCAGAATTAGAGTCAATAATCTGGAGCTGCTTCTTTTCACTTCTCCCATTTTTGCATGATAAAAAAGAGAATAAAAATAATTCACAAATAACTGAAGAAAAATTAAATAATTAAAAAAAATTATCACATGGATAGCTACTAAGGGTGTCGGCTGATTTAGAAATCCTGTGCTCCATTACTCTGGGCAGTTTAATTTTACAGACTCACTGAGAATTCATTTGTGCATTTTGAGTCTTTTAGAAATTGTTTGATAAAATAACATACAAATGAAGAGAATGAAGACCTGGACAAATGGCTAACTAGAGAGTCAAGTGGCTAACTAGAGAGTCAAGCCTTATATTCTCCACTCATCATCCCCAAACTTGAAAATAAATCAGTGAATCAAGATGATTCATGAATGAAAAAGAATAATACTGGCACTGCCACCAAAGTTTCCTTTATAAAAAAAGAAAGAAAGAAAGAAAGAGAAAGAAAGAACTAAACAGCCATGTATAGTAGCACTGACAATATCAGAATTTCCTTCCTTTGTCACTTCTAAGTATATTTGTAGTTTAGTTTGGCTCCAGTCCTCCTCCCCTTGTTTTTACTTTGAATTAGGTCCAGGCTTTTTAGCTCCAGGGAAGCTAGTTGCGGTATTGAAATTGCACTTTTCTTTAAACACTGCTAATTGCAGCCATAATCACTAGTTCATGACCATGGAAATTAATGATAGAAAAGACTTGTTGGGCTTCCCTGGTGGCGCAGTGGTTGAGAGTCCACCTGCCGATGCAGGGGATATGGGTTCGTGCCCCGGTCCGGGAAAATCCCACATGCAGCCCAGCGGCTAGGCCCGTGAGCCATGGCCACTGAGCCTGCACGCCTGGAGTCTGTGCTCTGCAAGGGAGAGGCCACAACAGTGAGAGGCCCGCGTACCGCAAAAAAAAAAAAAAAAAAAGAAAAGACTTGTTAGATCATCTCTTCCATCAGATTCTGACAATACAGGATTACTTTTTACATTATGTCCTGGAGTATTCTGCCTGGTTAACTTTAAGAGACTGAAATAATGAGGCTTTAACCATTTCCCTTGAGAGAGAGTCGTGTATCCTAATAAATTTAGGACATCGATCTGAAGATCAGCCTAAATTTTCTTTTTATTTCATTTCATGCCATTACTCCTAGTTATACACCCTTGGGTCACCCTAAACAATTCCTTTTCCTTCTGCATTCAATACAACAAATTTATTGGCTACCATCCTGCAAAGAAGTCCATGGATGGTTTTATTCTCATTTACAGAGAAGGATGTAGTCTTAGCTAATAGTGAAGCAAAATGCAACTATTCATTAATTCATGAATCATTCTTGTCCTAAAAGAGGCAAGTAAAGACTTTTTAAAAAATCCTCAAGAACGTGACTGCTTGCATTATATATGTGTATTTTATTTGTCAGCTTTAAAAGTATATTAAAAGTAAAATTCTGTCAAAATATTTTCCATGACCTATAAATATATCACTTCCATTCAGATTATCAACTTCTTGAAATCCTGATAATGAAATCTGTTTTTGGACTCAATTTTTCACCTCCATCATAATGTTCACTTGTTCTGTAAGTGTGAACCTGCTATTTTAATTTATTCATTTAAAATATATTAGAACATGATTTTTTATAAGTATTTTATTTCTCATTGTGTTATTTAAATGGAGCACATCTGATTTTGAATTATAAACTGATGAAGTAGTCAATAATGTACCATATCATTTAGGTTTGTGATTGAGGGGAAAATACTTGGTCTCTATTTATAAATGATGATAATAAAAATAAAGCACAATTATTATAAAAGATTTACAGTAGAAGGAAAACACTGTTGCTGTTATTGCAGCTTTATTAGCAGATTTGATAAATTTCTGGTGTTTGGAAAATAGTATATTTTAAACTCTAATAATGAATTATCCATATGTATATTTTATATGGCACTGATTCTAAATGAACGAGTTATGAGCAAGTTACACACTACTCACATCGTCATAGGCAGTAAAAATAATAATCATTATTTTTGCAACATGAACTTACTTAAAATAATATAGAGCATGAGAGTAAATTACTCACCCATGTTAAGTAAAATAAATGGTTCTGCTCAGCAAAATAAAGCAACAAAAATGCATTATTATAATCAGACTGCTCATGGGAATTCAGCTTAGAGAGTTTCAATATATTCCAATGATAGGTAAAATTTTGAAGAAATTTGAAAAAATTCATATGTAATTTATATTCTCAAATTATGTATACATGGGGAAAATTCAAGGGTAATTATCAATAACTTAACTTTCTAAGTCTTCTGCAGATAAACACTTTTCTTGTATCTTTTTATTTTTAAATTCAGTGAGATGTCATTTTGACTCTTTAAGACTAGATCCAAGGAGATTGGTTCAAGATGGCAGAGTAGAAGGACATGCACTCACTCCCTCTTGCGAGAGCACTGGAATCACAACTAACTGCCAAACAGCCATCGACAGGAAGACACTGGAACTCACCAAAAAAGATACCCCACATCCAAAGACAAAGGAGAAACCACAGTGAGACGGTAGGAGGGGCACAATCACAATAAAATCAAATCCCATAACTGCTGAGTGGCTGACTCTCAAAATGGAGAACACTTTTACCACAGAAGTCCACCCACTGGCGTGAAGGTTCTGAGCCCCACGTCAGGCTTCCCAACCTGGGGGTCTGGCAATGGGAGGAGGAATTCTTAGAGAATCAGACTTTGAAGGCTAGCGGGATGTAATTGCAGGACATTGACAGGACTGGGGGAAACAGAGACTCCACTCTCGGAGGGCACACACATAGTAGTGTGTGCATTAGGACCCAGGGGAAGGAGCAGTGACCCCATAGGAGACTGAAGCGGACCTACCTGCTAGTGCTGGAGGGTCTCCTGCAGAGGCGGGGGGCAGCTGTGGCTCACTGCAGGGACAAGGACACTGGCAGCAGAAGTTCTGGGAAGTACTCCTTGGTGTGAGCCCTCCCAGAGTCCGCCATTAGCACCACCAAAGAGCCAGGTAGGCTCCAGTGTTGGGTTGCCTCAGGCCAAACAACCAACAGGGAGGGAACCCAGCCACACCCATCAGCAGACAAGCAGATTAAAGTTTTACTGACCTCTGCCCACCCGAGCAACACCCAGCTCTACCCACCACCAGTCCCTCCCATCAGGAAACTGGCACAAGCCTCTTAGATAGCCTCATCCACCAGAGCGAGAGCACTGGAATCACAACTAACTGCCAAACAGCCATCGACAGGAAGACACTGGAACTCACCAAAAAAGATACCCCACATCCAAAGACAAAGGAGAAACCACAGTGAGACGGTAGGAGGGGCACAATCACAATAAAATCAAATCCCATAACTGCTGAGTGGCTGACTCTCAAAATGGAGAACACTTTTACCACAGAGGTCCACCCACTGGCGTGAAGGTTCTGAGCCCCACGTCAGGCTTCCCAACCTGGGGGTCTGGCAATGGGAGGAGGAATTCTTAGAGAATCAGACTTTGAAGGCTAGCGGGATGTAATTGCAGGACATTGACAGGACTGGGGGAAACAGAGACTCCACTCTCGGAGGGCACACACATAGAAAAAGAATTCAGAATAATGATAGTGAAGATGATTCAGGACCTCAGAAAAAGGAAGGAGGCAAAGATAGAGAAGATGCAAGATATGTTTAACAAATACCTAGAAGAACTAAAGAACAAACACCTAGAAGAATTAAAGAACAAACAAACAGAGATGAACAATACAATAACTGAAATGAAAAATACAGCAGAAGCAAGAAGAACTACAATCCTGAAGGCTGTGGAACAAAAACCACGTGAACAGAAGATAGACAAAATAAAAAGGCAGAGGACTATGTACCAGATGAAGAAACAAGATTAAACCACAGAAAAACAACTAAATGAAGTGGAGATAGGCAACCTTCCAGAAAAAGAATTCAGAATAATGATAGTGAAGATGATTCAGGACCTCAGGAAAAGGAAGGAGG
>NC_041220.1:40978274-40995040 GCF_002837175.3 Physeter macrocephalus | reverse complement strand
GAGGGTCTCCTGCAGAGGCGGGGGGCAGCTGTGGCTCACTGCAGGGACAAGGACACTGGCAGCAGAAGTTCTGGGAAGTACTCCTTGGTGTGAGCCCTCCCAGAGTCCGCCATTAGCACCACCAAAGAGCCAGGTAGGCTCCAGTGTTGGGTTGCCTCAGGCCAAACAACCAACAGGGAGGGAACCCAGCCACACCCATCAGCAGACAAGCAGATTAAAGTTTTACTGACCTCTGCCCACCCGAGCAACACCCAGCTCTACCCACCACCAGTCCCTCCCATCAGGAAACTGGCACAAGCCTCTTAGATAGCCTCATCCACCAGAGGGCAGATAGCAGAAGCAAGAAGAACTACAATCCTGAAGGCTGTGGAACAAAAACCACGTGAACAGAAGATAGACAAAATAAAAAGGCAGAGGACTATGTACCAGATGAAGAAACAAGATTAAACCACAGAAAAACAACTAAATGAAGTGGAGATAGGCAACCTTCCAGAAAAAGAATTCAGAATAATGATAGTGAAGATGATTCAGGACCTCAGAAAAAGGAAGGAGGCAAAGATAGAGAAGATGCAAGATATGTTTAACAAATACCTAGAAGAACTAAAGAACAAACACCTAGAAGAATTAAAGAACAAACAAACAGAGATGAACAATACAATAACTGAAATGAAAAATACCCTAGAAGGAATCAATAGCAGAATAACTGAGGCAGAAGAACAAATAAGTCACCTGGAAGACAAATTGGTGGAATTCATTGCTGCAGAACAGAATAAAGAAGACAGAATGAAAAGAAATGAAGAGAGCCTAAGAGATCTCTGGGACATCATTAAACACAACAACATTCACATTATAGGGGTCCCAGAAGGAGAAGAGAGAGAAAGGACCTGAGAAAGTATTTGAAGAGATTATAGTTGAAAACTTCCCTAACATGGGAAAGGAAATAGCCACCCAAGGCCAGGAAGCACAGAGAGTCCCAGGCAGGATAAACCCAAGAAGAAATACACGGAGGCACATAGTGATCAAATTGACAAAAATTAAAGACAAAGAAAAAATATTGAAAGCAACAAGGGAAAAATGACAAATAACATACAAGGGAACTCCCATAAGGTTAACAGCTGATTTCTCAGCAGAAACTCTACAAGCCAGAAGGGGGTGTCATGATATATTTAAAGTGATGAAAGATAAGAAACTACAACAAAGATTACTCTACCCAGCAAGGATCTCAGTCAGATTTGACGTAGAAATCAAAAGCTTTACAGACAAGCAAAAGCTAAGAGAATTCAGCACCACCAAACTACCTATACAAGAAATGCTAAAGAAACTTCTCTATGTGGAAAACACAAGAGAAGAAAAGGACCTACAAAAACAAACCCATAACAATCAAGAAAATGGTAGGAGTAACATACATATCGATAATTACCTTAAAAGCGAATGGATTAAATCCTCCAACCAAAAGACACAGGCTCACTGAGGGATACAAAAAAAAAGACCCATATATATGCTATCTACAAGACACCAACTTCGGACGTAGGGACACATACAGACTGAAAGTGAGGGGATGGAAAAAGATATTCCATGCAAATAGAGTAACACAATAATAGTGGGGGACTTTAACACATCACTTACACCAATGGACAGATCATCCAAACAGAAAATTAATAAGGAAACACAAGCTTTAAATGACAAAATAGACCAGATAGATTTAATTGATATTTATAGGACATTCCATCAGAAAACAGCAGATTACACTTTCCTCTCAAGTGCACATGGAACATTCTCCAAGATAGATCACATCTTGGGTCACAAATCAAGCCTCGATAAATTTAAGAAAATTGAAATCATATCACGCATCTTTTCTGATCACAATGCTATGAGATTATAAATCAATTACAGGGAAAAAAACGTAAAAAAAACAAGCACCTGGAGGCTAAACAATACACTACTAAATAACCAAGAAATCACTGAGGAAATCAAAAAATACTTAGAGACAAATGACAATGAAAACACAACAATCCAATACCTATGAGATGTAGCAAAAGCAGTTCTAAGAGGGAAGTTTATAGCAATATAAGCCTACCTCAAGAAACAAGAAAAATCTCAAACAATCTAACCTTACATCTAAATGAACTAGAAAAGGAAGAACAAACAAAACCCAAAGTTAGTAGAAGGAAAGAAATCATAAAGATCAGAGCAGAAAAAAATGAAATAGAAACAAAGAAAACAATAGCAAAGATCAATAAAACTAAAAGCTGGTTCTTTGAGAAGATAAACAAAATTGATAAACCATTAGCCAGACTCAGCAAGAAAAAGAGTGAGAGGACTCAAATCAATAAAATTAGAAATGAAAAAGGAGAAGTTACAAGAGATACCACAGAAATACAAAGCATCCTGAGAGATTAGTACAAGCAACTATATGCCAATAAAATGGACAACCTGGAAGAAATGGACAAATTCTTACAAAGGTATAACCTTCCAAGTCTGAAGAAATAGAAAATATGAGCAGACCAATCACAAGTAATGAAATGGAAACTGTGATTAAAAATCTTCCAACAAACAAAAGTCCAGGACCAGATGGCTTCACAGGTGAATTCTATCAAACCTTTAGAGAAGAGCTAACACCCATCCTTCTCAAACTCTTCCAAAAAATTGCAGAGGAAGGAACACTCCCAAACTCTTTCTATGAGGCCACCATCTCCCTGATACCAAAACCAGACAAAGAAACTACGAAAGAAGAAAATTACAGACCAATATCACTGATGAATATAAATGCAAAAGTCCTCAACAAACTACTAGCAAACAGAATCTAACAACACATTAAAAGGATCATACACCATGATCAAGTGGGATTTATCCTAGGGATGCAATGATTCTTCAATATACACGAATTATCAATGTGATACACCATATTAACAAATTGAAGAAGAAGAAACATATGATCATCTCAATAGATGCAGAAAAAGCTTTTGACAAAATTCAACACCCATTTATGATAAAAACTCTCCAGAAAGTGGGCATAGAGGGAACCTACCTCAACATCATAAGGACCATATGTGACAAACCCTCAGCAAACATCATTCTCAATGGTGAAAAACTGAAAACATTTCCTCTAAGATCAGGAATGAGACAAGGATGTCCACTCTCACCACTATTATTCAACATAGTTTTGGAAGTCCTAGCCACGGTGATCAGACAAGAGAAAGAAATAAAAGAAATACAAATTGGAAAAGAAGAAGTAAAACTGTTACTGTTTGTAGATGAAATTATACTATACATAGAGAATCCTAAAGATGCCACCAGAAAACTACTAGAGCTGATCAATGAATCTGGTAAAGTTGCAGGATACAAAATTAATGCACAGAAATTTCTTGCATTCCTATACACTAATGATGAAACCCAGAAAGAAAAGTTAAGGAAACACTCCCATTTACCACTGCAACAAAAAGAATAAAATACCTAGGATTAAACCTACCTAGGGGGACAAAAGACCTATATGTAGAAAACTATAAGACATTGATGAGAGAAATTAAAGATGATACAAACAGATGGAGAGATATACCATGTTCTTGGATTGGAAGAATCAATATTATGAAAATGACTATTCTGTCCAAAGCAATCTCCAGATTCAATGCAATCCCTATCAAAATACCAATGGCAATTTGACAGAACTAGAACAAAAAATCTTAAAATTTGCATGGAGACACAAAAGACACCAAATAACCAAAGCAGACTTGAGGGGTAAAAACGGAGCTGGAGGAATCAGACTCCCTGACTTCGGACTATACTACAAAGCTACAGTAATCAAGACAATATGGTACTGGCACAAAAACAGAAATATTGATCAATGGAATAGGATAGAAAGCCCAGAGATAAACTCACTCACCTACGGTCAACTAATCTATGACAAAGGAGGCAAGGATATACAATGGAGAAAAGACAGTCTCTTCAATAAGTGGTGCTGGGAACACTGGACAGCTACATTTAAAAGAATGAAATTAGAACACTCCCTAACACCATACACAAAAATAAACTCAAAATGGATTAGAGACCTAAATGTAAGACCAGATACTATAAAACTCTTTGAGTAAAACATAGGAAGAATGCTCTTTGACATAAATCACAGCAAGATCCTTTTTGACCAACCTCCTAGAATAATGGAAATAAAAACAAAAATAAACAAATGGGACCTAATGAAACTTAAAAGCTTTTGCAAAGCAAAGGAAACTGCAAACAAGATGAAAAGACAACCCTCAGAATGGGAGAAAATATTTGCAAACGAATCAATGGACAAAAGATTAATCTCCAAAATATATAAACAGCTCATGCAGCTCAATATTAAAAAAAAAACAACCCAATAAAAAAAATGGGCAGAAGACCTACATAGTCATTTTTCCAAAGAAGACATACCGATGGCCAAGAAGCACATGCAAAGCTACTCAACGTCACTAATTATTAGACAAATGCAAATCAAAACTACAATGAGGTATCACCTCACATCAGTTAGAATGGGCATCATCAGAAAATCTACAAACAACAAATACTGGAGAGAGTGTGGAGAAAAGGGAACCCTCTTGCATTGTGGGTGGGAATGTAAATTGATACAGCCACTATGGACAACAGTATGGAGGTTCCTATAAAACTAAAAATAGAATTACCATGTGACCCAGCAATCCCACTACTGGGAATATACCCAGAGAACACCTTATTTCAAAAAGACACATGCACCCCAATATTCATTGCAGCACTATTTACAGTAGCCAGGTCATGGAAGCAACCTAAATGCCCATTGACAGATGAATGGATAAAGAAGATGTGGTATATATATACAATGGAATATTACTCAGCCATAAAAAGGAACAAAATTGGGTCATTTGTAGAGTTGTGGATGCATCTAGAGACTGTCAAACAGAGTGAAGTAAGTCAGAAAGAGAAAAACCAATATCATATATTAACACATATATGTGGAACCTAGAAAAATGCTACAGATGCACCAGTTTGCAGGGCAGAAATAGAGACACAGATGTAGAGAGCAAACATATGGACACCAAGGGGAGAAAGTTGTGGGGGGGCTGGGGATGGTGGTGTGATGAATTGGGATATTAGGACTGACATATATACACTAATATGTATAAAATGGATAATAAGAACCTGCTGTATAAAAAAATAAATAAAATTCAAAAGAAAAAAAAAAAAGACTTGATCCAGTCATGTAATTAACTCAGAGATAAGACAATCTTTGTTTCTTTTTAATGTCTATCCATATTGTGTTTTCTTGTTCAACACAGAGTCTTCTGTTTCATATGTGTTTTTATAACTTTTATTGACTTTAATTGGGGGTCAAATTAGACATCTTTAGTTGATTGGTAGAACAGATTTAAAAATAAGCTATTACATATGTAGTTAAGGTCCATACTCTCCTAGTTTCAAATTTTTGTGGGGGAAATCTGCATTTTTCATTCTTGATTTTAGCAGAATTTCAGTTTTGCTTTTGTTACTTTGAAAATAACTATTTATCTCACTTAATATACAACATCAAGTAGAAACTAAAACCTGTAGTATATATTTAGAAATGCATGAATTTATTTCATCTAGTTAAAAGGTAAAATATATATCCACTCTTGTCGATAAGAGAGAAAAATAAAAACACTCCGTCTTGTATGCAGTGTTTCTTTTTTATGGTGTAGGGACTCAAATGCTTTATTTGATGTATTCAGGAATTCAGTGGACACTGGAAAATTTGTCTTTATAATATCACTGATAAGTTTGAATAGTAATTTTTATGCTCCCTTTAATAGAAAATGAACCATATAGAAGATTATTTATAAGAGAAAGACAAGAAAAGGATGGGAAGACGTTAACAATTGGATGAGCAAAGAAGCAAAGGAAGGAGGAAGTGTGACTAGTGATATGTCCTTTCAAAAGTTAAAAAAAGGACATAGTATGAAATGCCAAGAGGCTTGACAAAGTCACTGAGCCATTAGGTTTATATAAATATATATATTTTTTCTCTACACAAAGAAATAAACTGGGCTTCCCTGGTGGCGCAGTGGTTGGGAGTCCTCCTGCCGATGCAGGGGACACGGGTTTGTGCCCCAGTCCAGGAGGATCCCACATGCTGCGGAGCGGCTGGGCCCGTGAGCCATGGCCGCTGAGCCTGCACGTCTGGAGCCTGTGCTCCGCAGCGGGAGAGGTCACAACAGTGAGAGGCCCGCGTACCGCAAAAAATAAATAAAATAAAATAAAAAATAAAATAAACTAGTTATTCAATATAAATATATAACCATTTTAGTTGTTTATTATCTCAAAAAGCTTCATTGAGTTTTCCTCTGTGGTCCAAATTAAGTTTATATAATTTTTAAGATTTAAGCAGATTTTTCTAAGGATCTGATCCCTCCTTGGATGGAATGTTCTAGTTTCAGACCTGTGGTGATAAATGACTGGCTAGGATTCCTGATCACCCATCCAGTTGCCATGTTGATAGGGACCAGCTTAAAATCTTTCCCAGATTCACTTCTTGTATTGTCCCAATCATATTTAAATCCAAGGTTCTTCTATTCCTAACTTTAAGAAATCATAAAATAAAATTTCCAGCTAAAGACAAAATTATGAAAATTACTGTGCATATAAAGTACTGTACACAATTGCAAAATTATAAAATTGCCAGGAATATTGTTAATACTCTTGTAATAAACAAAATTCTTCTCTTAAGGAGCAGTTTTTGTATTTGGTATTCAGAGGTCATGGTAGTCAGTGTGCTAAATAAACAGCAGAGTATAGGATTAAAATATAGTTGAATGATTCTGGACATGGCTAGGAAGTACTGTACCTTTAGGACCCAAAGAATATGAATCGCAATTTTAGCATATGTTACGTATATTTTATATCAACTCTGAGTGCTTCCTGAGGAGATTAAATATAACTGTAGAATTCAAGCTTAAACCCTCCTGCAGTCCATTCAGGGGAAAAGAATCAACATGGTTTGTTGAATGCTTTTGAAGCTATTTATCTAGCTCTATTGCTACACAAATATTGGCTTCTATTTTTAGGTACTGTAAGAAATAAGACAGAAAGCAAGATCTTCAGAGACTCATTAGAACCATTAGAAAAATGCTTCTAGCAGCTCCTATCACAACAGCAGAAATAAATAAACTTTGTTCCTGGGACGTTGATTCACCCTATTTCTGCAGCACCATTTCCAAATGATGTATTACAGTCATTATAGTCACCTCTGTAAGACACTATGTACACAAAGCGTGAGAGCCTCACCTAGCAGTTTCGGGTATTTCCTGATATATGAACCATTTGTCCTGTCACATTGTCCAATGTGAAAGAATAAAGTTTAAATATGAAACACTTCTAGACAACACAAGTATAGGAAAAGAAAATGTTTTGTCTTACTTTCTCTTGCCACAAAGGTAAAAAAAAAATAGTCCAAAAGAAAATGGAGTCAAGGATAAAATGCCTTAAAAAGAAATATTACTTGTTTCATTTTTTAAAAATTGCTGTTTAATAGAGCATAAAATGGAAATGCCAAAATCTGTTATTTGCAGGAAGTTGTGCTTAATAATAAAGAAAAATGTTCTAGAGATTTACAGCAGAAGGGAGTATGACATTCTGTATCAGTGGTAGAAGAAGCTGGAGGAACGTCACATTTATTTCTTTATTCAATGTAATAGTACCTGCGTAACTTAAGTTTATGAATATTTGCAAATGAATGGGTACTATTGGACATTTTTCTCTGAGGAATTCCAGGAAATTCTAGTAGAACCGAATTTGGTATTTTGGATTGCATTTTACTATTTATATGTAAAATATGTGTTTACATGTTAAAAAGTAGTTACTAACTAAATTTTTGTTGTAGATTTTTTTTTACTCAGTCTTCAAGTTGTGATTGAGGGAAACTGTGACTTTATCAGTTCAGGTTTTTCTGTTCCAGAACAGTAACCCTAACGTTATGTCTAGAGGTATTATTGTCAGTTTTTTATTATTCTCATTAATCCCTTTTTCTTTGTTTTGCATAACTTGTTGGAATAAATAGTATTAATGTAATGCATTTGTTCCCCTAGATTGTAACTAACTTGGTCCATCATCAAAAAAAATAGTACTCGTTTAAGTCATTGTCTAGCAAGGAAACTGAAAGAATGCTAAGTAATTCAATGAAAGGCATGTAAGCAGGGAATTTAAGTGCCAATATGCCTAGAAATGCTAGAAGTGCAAACAGTGGCTAGTGAGGCAATCCAGAGATTAGCAAACACAGGAAGTGGCAGCCACCCTGAGGGATGGAAGGACAAAGGGAGGAGCCAAAGTGACCTGAGCCCAGGATCTGTGGCCACTCAGCAGAAGCACAGGGAATCTGCTAGGGGGAGCTGGGACTATGGATGAGAAAGGGCCACTGCTCAAGATGCTACTAATGCAGAGAGAGAAAGGGGCAGAACTGATCTGCTTTCTTCCTGACCCCTGTGCACCCCAATCTCTTGCCAGTGCCTCTCAATGACAGAAGCTTGGTTCATTGACAAGGAGAATGGGAAAACCTAGTTTGCATGAGTCAGTACCCAATGAGTCAGGCAAACAGAAAAATGCCTAGCACAATAATCAAACTCTGGAACTATTTATTAACTACATGGCAGAATTTTTTTATTGAAGTATAGTTGATTTACCATATTATATTAGTTTCAGGTGTACAGCACAGTGATTCAGTAGTTTTACAGATTATAGTCCATTAAAAGTTATTACAAGAAAATAGCTGTAATTCTCTGTGCTATATAACATATCCTTGTTGTTTATCATGGCAGATTAATTTAATAGCCAGCAGGAAGAATTCACACAGAAAACTAAACCAAATCAGGCAATAAGTATACCATTCAATTGAATTCTGATTGTAAAGCAAAAATATCTTACTACAGTGTAAAAACTGGAGTGATTCTATCAGAAGAGACTTAAAATGGGCCTTGCCATCAACTTGATCAATATTAATAAAACACAGATACATGTGCACACATGCACTCTAACATACACATAGACACAGTCACACTTCTCAATTTCGTCACTGTGCTGTTGCTTTGTAAGACTATTAGGAACCACAATTATATTTATAAAATATCATTTGGATTTGCTATGTTGAAGACATTTTGCATTTCCCTAAAATAGTACAGCTAATTCTTTTGTGGAAGCATGCAATTTAGCAGAGTTGGCAGAAGGAATCTAATAATAGGAGGTAGTTTGGACTAAATATTTATAAACTGCCTTATAACTCCAGGATTCTTTACGTGAGAGTATCTACAAAATTGATAATAGTTCTGTTCCTGAACATCAAAGTTATTTAGAGATTCCAAAGAAGTGCCTGTGAGGTGACTGGCAGTGTGTGAATTCAGGAAGGTATATCATCACTAGCTGATAATTTGTAGAAGTTTTGAGGTAAAACTAAAGTATTGGATTTTCCTTTTGCTACTGAAATGGTGTTTGAAACATATGTTTTCTTTCTTCCTGTATCTTCAGTCTACTCAATTTGGAGATCCTGTTTTGTTTTCTTCTTTAGCCAAAATATTTATCATTGTCCTTTTAAGCCACCATGAGATATTTGTTACAAAGAAATGGTCACTGCTGCCATCAGCCTTTTCAGAGCTAACACTAGAAATTCTGCTTCTAGGAGTTATTTTTCTAGAACATTTATTAAGACATTTTAGGACCACATAATTTTGAAGTACCCATTGAAGTGAGACAAAAAATTTAAGAAGGAGAAAAAATAACTAAGAATAATCACTTATTTAGTAGCCCTTAAAATAATTCTAAACAGCTAATCCCATAATTTTGCCATGTGTACCTACTATTTATAGAAGCTAGCCTTTCATAAATATACACTTGAAAAATAAGTCAGAATGGCTTAATTCAAATCAATTAAGCATTATCATTTAAACTCCACATAGTTCATATATCTATACAATCATGAGATAACTGATTCTCTCATTTTCCTCAAAATATTTTCAGCCTATCACATAGGTTTACTTTCAATGTAACTTTCTATCACCAGTACTAAAAGAAAAAACAGCAACTGAACTAAATACATATATATGTATATATATAAAATATATATATATAAATGGAATTGGAAATTTTAAAACAACTGAGTGCATGTATAAAATAGAAAAAAATGTAATAAGGCTATATATTAGCTTACATAACATCATATTCTCATAGATATTCTATTACATATAGAACAATTGTATAAGGCAGGTTACTTAATATTACATAAACAAATTTCGTCTCAAAATTACGTATAATAAATATTTTGCAACTCATATCTATTATTCAATGAGGTTTATGTTATTTATTTTGTATTTTCCCAGACTTCCAGGAGCTCAGAGCCTGAGATTCGTTTGTAGTAAATAGGTTTAGCTTATCTGTATATAAACCCAGCAGTCTCCTCTACATGGTGTATTTTTTTAATCTTTATTTTTATGTGTTTGGGGGTATTTTATTATAAGTTTGTAAATCATTTTTAGATGACAGAACAGAAAGAAAAAAATATGTTTATAAAAAGCATATAGCAATGCCTCTGAGATGGTCCATACAGGGCATTTCATAGGAATCACTCATAAAATATGAATTAGTCCTTTAATAACTTTCTCTTCAGCACCTATCATTTCATACTATGTGCTTTATCCATCATTGTAATTATTTGTGTACTTAAGTACAATAGCAGTGGTATTCTGTCCTTCTCTCTTGATATAAAATGAGTAAGAAAATAAGTTTTTACTAAGTTTTAAAAATATGTAAATTAAAATCATAAAGATCAGAAATATACTGATGCTCAGGTTAATAACAATAATAATAGCACTTGTATAGTTGCTCTCTTAATAGAAATTGCAGTACTCCTCTTCACACTAAAGACTACAGTGGCACAGATCAAGTAAAAGGGGCCTTTTAGTATCAAACTTGTCAAAAACAGTGACACGTTTTAATTTGTTGCCATTGTTGTCAAATCAGATTTGAATCCTTGTCTAAGAGTATTTTCTCCAAGGTGTACAACCTCAACCTAATCTGTAACCCATCCTCCTCTTTCAAATACCTTTAAACTAAATTCTCTGAAATACTTCAATAAGTTGAAAAAGGTTACCACTTGAATTTTACTTTGAAAGTAAATATGACTATTTGGACAAAGGAGGACATGATGTAATCTGTACTAATCAAGCTTGCTTTGGTTCCAGTAGCACAACAGGAGGCTATTGGAAATGCCCCCACCCCATCCCTGTGCAGAATAATTAAGCTTAGATTGGTTTGAATTATTTTATAATTATCCTTCTCACCATGCAGTTGGGCTTGAGAAGTTAATTATAACGATTTTCATGCCTATAATGCAGAAATGATCTCTCTGTTACATACAGATTTGACAAGTCTTTAGAAGGATGTTAGATGATGGTTCCTGGCTGTATATATCCCTCCCCTTGACAGTAGCTGAGTGTCTATGAGTCATTTTTAATGTTTTAGAAGGTGTTTCAATAATTTCTACATAAGCACAGAGGAGAAACAGATGAAACTATTTGAAGACTAGAGTTTCACAATAAAGATGCTTAATATAACACTAGAAGTCTTTGCAAATCATCGTATTACTATTGAAGATATAGCAATTTGCTATTTTGAAATTGCTATATTTGGTATACTTCAAGAAAAATTTATTTTGACAACATTCTTCTCCCTGTAAAGTTGCTCTAAAATTTGCTGTAAGAAAAAAATCTAATTTCAAAAATGAACACAAATTCCCTAAAATCCTCTGAAATTCCTATTGCAAAAATGTAGATGAAAATGATTGAACAACGCACATAACTATAAAGCTGTATTGTTTTCAGAATAGAAAAAAATAATTTTGATGTATTTTTCCTTAAAAGAACCACCGCATTATAATGTGCTAGCCTGACATGTCTGAACAATGTTTTTGGGTTTTGGCAATTAATTTTATTTGGCATACTGTATTTACATAAGTAGTTGTACAATTTATGTAGATTGGAAATCAAAGAGAACAAATTAAGCTTAAAATATAGCTCACCAATTTATGTAGTTTTAAATCACAGTATTACTGCAGTAAAATTATCAATTTTTGAAGGCTCGCTTCCAAGCCTCTAGAAACTTTTATTTCCATTATAACATGTCCCAAGACTAAGGATTTATGATGTAATTAGTTTTTTCTCAGGGTGCTTATTTTGTTCACTGTCTTCCTTTTGAACTATGGAAAGTCTGCTTAATTTATAGCTTTGTAACTGTATCAAAATTCTCCTTAAGTATAAATGGTATGTCAACCTGATGTTTCTAGGAAAAACTCAACCATCTAGAAGTGTCCAGGAAAGAAAATTTCACCATTTAAGCTCTCAACCAGAGATTGTGTTGTTACTTTGAAGTGTGCATGATGTCAATTTAATTTGTCATAGATGAATATAAAGAAGTGGGTATTCACTATTAAGGAGACAACATTCAGATATTTTGAGTACAGTATTTTATTTACACCACACGTTAATCCCATTTTATCCAAACAATATAACTTCACTTTTTCAAAATCAATTCACTAATCATTTTTCTTAATGACCAAATGCTGTCTGAGAGTCACAAAGACCTACCAAGTGAACCACATTTCCAAAAAACTTGTGATGATCAGTTGTCTAAAATACCTGGGTAACGAACTGGTTTATATGTGTGTTTAAGAGAATTGGGTTGCTGAATCTAAAAAGACAAAGATTCACAAGGAAGGGAATTGTTATATAGTAATAGAAATAGTAGTCATGGTGGTAACACTGTGATGATAGTAGTAGTTCAAAAAGAGGAGCATGAAAAACATGTAGCAGTCACTGCTTCAAAGTATGTCTGAGAGAGAGCCAGGCATATGTCACCAAATCTCTCTGCTTAATAAAGAGCATGAATTGGGTATAGAAAAGACCCTGTTCTGCTCCCAAGGGTTGCTACTCTTTCACTGTCTGCTCTACTTTCTGAGCGTTTTCTTAGCACCAGTTTTGCCCTGAAGCACTTTTTAACTTTAAGAACATTTTGCAGGCTAGAGAACTTGAAAGGATAAATAGTTTTCTTTTGCAGTAAAGCAAGTCCTTAGGTAGAAATATTTGCTCTAAATTTTTCTCTTCAATACATTTCTTAAATTTTCCTTGAAACTGGACAGTTTCCTCTTCAATACATTTCTCTTCTCTCCAGTTTTATCATACACAGTTAAAAGAGGCATTTGGCACTTTTTACATTCTCCCTGGAAATCTTCATAGCCACGTCCACAAGTTCATTAGGTATACTTTTGAATTGCCCACAGGCATCAGTATTGCCAAATATCCTGCCACTTTATAATGTGTCACTTTTTCTCAGGTTTCAATACTTTCCTGTCTTTGAAGCTTCCAATGACAGTGTCTTTGCTACTCTTGGGCCCTTTCTACCTTCCAGTCTAAAATAAATACCAAATATTTTAGGTTTGGTAGTATTTTTTAAAATGTAGCAATAGATAACTGAAACACCACTTCATCCGATAGGGTTCATTCACATGTGACTTCACGTGCACATAGCCTGTAGCATAAGTATACATTTTTGTTGAAACACTGCCTTTTGCCTTACATTTTTCTAACAAGTAATTTAATTTTAGCTAGAGACTCTCCAGCCTCTGGCTAGTACTGACTTGTGAATGTTTTCTATTACTTTCAGAGACAATTTTAATTTTCTTCTTCAAAACCTTTCCCAAAACATGGATTACCGGTGAGGGTAAAAGAAAATAAGTATAAACACAAGAAAAATGGTTTTAGATATGAATATTTATAAACAGGGTATCAATTTCCATATATCTATAGATATGCCCATTCTATTTGACTATAGTTTAGATTATTGTTATTTGTAAATGTCATGTTTCATTGCTTATTCAAACCAGTATTCTTTTATATGTTGAGCCTGTTCTATACAAACGCTAGATGAGGTATAAGATTGACCTGACCATTTCTTGAGCGTTTCCTCGTTAAAACATTAAACCCTAAGGATCCATGTTTAACTACAGATTCCACTCTTCCTCCAGTTCCTGAAACTATTCTGTGATACCATTAATTCATGAAACATTTTATTCTAGCCTAATAGCACCACCATGCATTAATTTCTTCCTTATTGTGACTAGATATCAGAACTGATTATTTCAAACTTTATTCATCCAATCCTCTCATCTTCCTCTTTCCATATTTGTGATGGAATTGGAAGAAACCCCAAATTATAACATTATAATTTATTTGTTTTTAAGACTTGCAAAATATATAATACACCACAGTAAATGAGATATGTCTTAAAGTTATTTCTTCCCTTACGTTCTTCCAATTTTTCCAGAACTTAAATTTTAAACTGAATAGGCTTTAATCCAAACTCAAGTTGAGACATACACCAGTATTTCCAGCTGCTAGCAACTGACCTGTATTTATTTTTCCACCTGCGCCACCCCCATAGACATGTATTATTTTTTTTTTATTTTTACTTATTTTTTTGAATTTTTGAATTTTATTTTATTTATTTTTTTATGCAGCAGGTTCTTATTAGTTACCCATTTTATACATATTAGTGTATATATGTCAATCCCAATCTCCCAATTCATCCCACCACCACCACCCACCCCCTGCCACTTTCCCACCTTGGTGTCCATATGTTTGTTCTCTACATCTGTGTCTCTATTTCTGCCCTGCAAACTGGTTCATCTGTACCATTTTTCTAGGTCCCACATATATGTGTTAATATATAATATTGGTTTTTCTCTTTCTGACTTTCTTCACTCTGTATGGCAATCTCTAGATCCATCCATATCTCTACAAATGACCCAATTTTGTTCCTCTTTATGGCTGAGTAATATTCCATTGTATATATGTACCACATCTTCTTTATGCATTTGTCGGTCGATGGGCATTTAGATTCCTTCCATGATCTGGCTATTGCAAATAGTGCTGCAATGAACATTGGAGTGCATGTGTCTTTTTGAATTATGGTTTTCTCTGGGTATATGCCCACTAGTGGGATTGGTGTGTCATATGGTAATTCTATTTTTAGTTTTTTTTTTTTTTTTTTTTTTTTTTTTGTGGTACGCAGGCCTCTCACTGTTGTGGCCTCTCCCGTTGCAGAGCACAGGCTCTGGACGCACAGGCTCAGTGGCCATGGCTCACAGGCCCAGCCGCTCTGCAGCATGTGGGATCTTCCCAGACCGGGGCACAAACCCATGTCCCCTGCATAGACAGGCGGATTCTCAACCACTGCGCCACCAGGGACGCCCTATTTTTAGTTTTTTAAGGAACCTCCATACTGTTCTTCATAGTGGCTGTATCAATTTATATCCTACCAACAGTGCAAGAGGGTTCCCTTTTCTCTACACACTCTCCAGCATTTGTTGTGTGTAGATTTTCTGATGATGCCTATTCTAACTGGTGTGAGGTATACCTCATTGTAGTTCTGATTTGCATTTCTCTAATAATTAGTGATGTTGAGCTTTTGTCTTGTTTATAGTTTCCTTTCCTTTGCAAAAGCTTTTAAGTTTCATTAAGTCCCATTTGTTTATTTTTGTTTTTATTTCCATTGCTCTAGGAGGTGGATCAAAAAAGATCTTGCTGTGATTGATGTCAAAGAGTGTTCTTCCTATGTTTTCCTTTAAGAGTTTTATAGTGTCCGGTCCTACATTGAGGTCTCTAATCCATTTTGAGTTTATTTTTGTGTATGGTGTTAGGGAGTGTTCTAATTTCATTCTTTTAAATGTAGCTGTCCAGTGTTCCCAGCACCACTTATTGAAGAGACTGTCTTTTCTCCATTGTATATTCTTGCCTCCTTTGTCATGGATTAGTTGACCATAGGTGCATGGGTTTATCTCTGGGCTTTCTATCCTGTTCCATTGATCGATATTTCTGTTTTTGTGCCAGTACCATATTGTCTTGATTACTGTAGCTTTGTAATATAGTCTGAAGTCAGGGACTCTTATTCCTCCAGCTCCATTTTTTTCCCTCAAGACTGCTTTGGATATTCGGGGTCTTTTGTGTCTCCATACAGATTTTAAGATTTTTTGTTCTAGTTTTGTAAAAAAATGCCATTGATAACTTGAAAGGGATTGCACTGAGTCTGTAGCTTGTTTTGAATAGTATAATCATTTTCACAATATTGATTCTTCCAATCCAAGAACATGGTATATCTCTCCGTCTGTTTGTGTCATCTTTGATTTCTTTCATCACTGTCTTATAGTTCCCTCTGTACAGGTCTCTTACCTCCTTAGGTAGGTTTATTCCTAGGTATTTTATTCTTTTTGTTTCAATGGTGAATGGGATTGTTTCCTTAATTTCTCTTTCTGATCTTTCATTGTTAGTGTATAGGAATGCAAAAGATTTCTGTGCATTAATTTTGTATCCTGTAACTTTACCAAATTCATTGATCAGCTCTAGTAGTTTTCTGGTGGCATCTTTAGGATTCTCTATGTATAGTATCATGTCATCTGCAAACAGTGACAGTTTTAATTCTTCTTTTCCAATTGTATTCTCTTTATTTCTTTTTTTCTTCTCTGATTACCGTGGCTAGGACTTCCAAAACTATGTTGAGTAATAGTGGCGAGAGTGGACATCCTTGTCTTCTTCCTGATCTTAGTGGAAATGGTTTCAGTTTTTCACCATTTAGAATGAGGTTTGCTGCAGGTTTGTCATATATGGCCTTTATTATGTTGACGTAGGTTCCCTCTATGCCCACTTTCTGGAGAGTTTTTATCATAAATGGGTATTGAATTTTGTCAAAAGCTTTTT
>NC_041220.1:40958992-40978261 GCF_002837175.3 Physeter macrocephalus | reverse complement strand
ACTTGATCATGGTGTATGATCCTTTTAATGTGTTGTTGGATTCTGTTTGCTAGTATTTTGTTGAGGATTATTGCATCTATATTCATCAGTGATATTGGTCTGTACTTTTCTTTTTTTGTAATATCTTCATCTTGTTTTGGTATCAGGGTGATGGTAGACCTGTATTTTTAATGCTATGTCAAATCCCATATGTAAAAGGAGAATGAAAATCTTTTCTCAGTATATGATAGATAGCTTTCATTTTCCAGTCTCTGCAAAGTGGCTCTATTATTACAGTCATTCAGGTTTAAACATGTTCAGTTTTAAAAACTTGGAATCCTCTTTGAATTCAAAGTCTAACTCTTTCTAATATTGACTCCACAACAATTTAAGCCTTGCCAAATCCTTCAAATAGCATTCATTAGTTTTCATTCAATAATAAATAATTATTACAATACCATTACTATTAAGTCAATTTAGGCTCATGATAAAAATACATGGAGCATAGAAAAACAATGCACATAAAGATGTAAGTCTCAACTCATTCAAGACTATTATACAGTAATAATCATTGATGACTTGCTGGCATGTCCTTTCATAATATTTCTATATATATAGGAATATATACTCATATTTTTATATTATATGTATATATACATATATTTATAAAGGTAGGAAAGTACTTTAGTAACATTCTGCAATTTGATATTTTTATTTAATATATGATTTTCATAATTTATTTCTGATGCATTTCCAAAAATTTGTGTGACATAATTTAGTCCCTAATTGATGAACATCTCAATATTTCTAGTGTTTATTATAAACTATGATCAGCCAAGATCTTTGTAGAGACATTTTTGTGAACATACGTAATTCCCTATATTAAAATCCTAGACAGAAAACTGTTGGGTAGCAACAAAAACTGAATGGGTAGCAACAAATTGTCTTTTTAAAATTTTTTAAAATTTAATTTTTAAAAATTAATTTATTTTATTTAATGTATTTTATTTTCGACTACATTAGGTCTTTGTTGCTGTGCGTGGGCTTTTCTCTAGTTGTGGCTAGCAGGGGCTACTCTTTGTTGTGGTGCGCGGGCTTCTCATTGAGGTCGCTGCTCTTGTTGCAGAGCAAGGACTCTAGGCGCACAGGCTTCAGTAGTTGTGGCACACGGGCTCAGTAACTGTGGTGCACCAGCCCAGTTTTTCCACAGCCTGTGGGATCTTCTTGGACCAGAGCTCGAACCTGTGTCCCCTTCATTGGCAGCCAGATTCTTAGCCACTGCACCACCAGGGAAGCCCAACAAATTGTCTTCTGAACAGGTAGAGTCACTATACATTGTCAAAACAGTGCGTAAGAATACCTGTGTATACACAACCTCCCAGTACTGGCGGTCATCAAAATCTTTACTGCTTGATAATCTAATAGGGTAAGAAAATGAAGCTTTGATTTAATTTGCATTTCTTTATGGAGAAAGTTGGGACTCTTTCTTTATGTTTGTTATCCATGAATATTTCTTTTGCTATGAACCATATGTTCATGTCCTCAGTTCAAATTTTTCCGTTACATTTTAGGCTGTTTATTATTTATGTATAAAGTTCATTGTATATTAATGAAATTAGTCCTAACTTTAAGAGCTCTTTGTTATGGGTAATGAGAGAGTATTGAATTACTTTAACTTGGTTTATGGTCTTTTATCTATTTTTCCCCCCATAACTACTCCATCCCATGGTAATATAAAGTACTTGTCTATAACTTTCTTTGGCTTTTGCTCAGAGCTATTATATTATTTTTAATGTTTAAATATTGATTAAATTGAAATATATTTTACTATAAGTAGTGAGGTGAAAAATATGTTCTTTTGAAAAAATTGATAGGTGGATACACCAGCACAATTTATTGAGTAATCTATTACTGCACTAGCTTAAAAACTTCATTATGAACTAAATTTCTCTGTGGATGTATTCTACCTTTTTTTGATCACCCTCTCTAAACTTACTATATTACTGGATTAATTATTATTGCTTAAATACATTCTAATATTTCCCATATTTTTCTTTGTTTTTGACATTTTCTGTTTATGCTGTTAAGTTTAATTTTTCAAGTGAAAATTTTTAACTTTTACTAAATGTCCTCTCTTCCCATTGCTTACTTCCAAAACCCTGTTGGTATTTTGATTCCAGTTTCATTGACTGCATAGATTAAATTGAATTATAGATCAAATAACATTATTAAATTGTGAGGACTTCCTCTCCAAGAACAAGATATGGCTTTCTATGTATTTGAATCACTCTTTCATGAAATAGCATATCTAGATCTGTGAATCTCCTCTTATTTTGTAGGAAAACTGAGTATTTTCCTAAAATGACTTTCTTTGACTCACTCAAATGAATGTATTATTTTCTTCTTCCTTTGCTTCCTTTAAACACAGAGTTGTATACTGTTTTATAGTTTGCCACATCAGTTCTTAATTTGAGTTATTCATAAGCATGTTTTATATTGAATCCATTCTCATATTCCTTAAGTGAAATATTTGCACTAGAGCTCTGTTTATTGTACTTTTGTAGCCACTATAGCATATTTACTCAAAGTAGAGTTCTTCAATATTTAATGCTAAATAAATTGAGATAATTATACATTAAAATCCCAGGTAGGATCATGGCAAAATCGAATCAAAATCATTACCTTGTGTCTGTGTTCTTTATCTTTCCACCAATGAACTGTTTGTCTTCATATGGAAAGGCTGATGCCCACACAGTTAACAGAATAATTCTGGTTCCTCAAACATCTTCTGTCTGAAATAACCTTGTCTTTTCCCTTCTTCTTGCCTCCCTCCATTTTCTTCACGTTAGTCTGACCAAATATACAATTGTGCAGAATACAGACAATTGGTCTCTATCCCCATCCCTAATCTGGACCAAGCTTTACTTATTTTTAGTACACTTACTTTGTAATCCAAAATAATACAGTTCAATGTCAATTTCCTCTCTGCATCACTACTTATCTGTTAAGTCAAAACCAAAACAAAGTCGCTGAATTTCCTAATCTTCATTTTTTTGAGCTCGATTCTGTAAGAATCAATACATATTGATTCTTATAATGCTTTATTAGTTGAAGTAGTTCTTCAGTTAAGCTATAATACATCATAATATTTCAGTGTATAGTTTAGTCTTTGATTTCTTGAGATTAATATCTATATCATTTGTGTTCAGTGTTTTTGTTTTTTTAATAATAAAGCATATATGGTTAAATTGCTTTCAAAAATGAAGTTTTAAAATTGTCCCAATCATTTTAGGGTGAAATTGTTTTATTACTTTCTACCTAGTTGATCATTTCATTTTTTTTAATCTTCTTTATTCTAAAGATTATAAAAGATTTTGTAATTTCACTTACTAGCTACGACTTCTAGGTGCCATCCATTCTGGATTCCGTTTTGTTGTGCCCTGCCCAATGTTTGCTAAGAAAGCAAATATTCTGGATCTTGATACCAGGGTCAACTACATGGGTATGCAACTTCTGTTCGGAAAGACCTCATGTTGGTTTAGCGTTCAACTGTTACTGTCTTGAAAATCTTAATTTGGAACAAGAGGCCCTGATTTTTTATTTGAGGGGCTTAATACCTCAATTTCATCAGAGCTATGCCTATCTGGATGAATCCCTCTAGTTATTCTCTGAAATAAGTGATTCTTGTTCCATCTATGAAAGAAGATGTAGTGCCAGAACTCTGCCCTTTTCTCATTGCATTGTCTCCTTGCAAGCAAACATCAATGCATCTCATAATCCCAATATAAAATATTAATTGACAATTAGACATAGGATATCAAACAAATATTCTTTTTCTTCCTTGGTTGCTGGTAATACTCACAAATATTCAAATACATTTTAGTTGCTCTATAGTTACATTTATATTAGCTATATTGTTTCCAAAATCTTATAATTTCTTTATGCCAATAAATGTTATTGAGTCTCTGGTGTAACCTAATTGACATACCATTTGATCCTTAAGATTTGCTGTCAATCTACATAAAGATGTAAGTTCTTGGACACAGTGTATTATTTGATTATATCAACTTACTATACATTAATTTACCTAATTAATCAATTTGGTTTAAAGTCATTTTTATCAGAAACTCTGGCTTGTCCCACAGAACCATTTAGATTAAAGGAAATGTAATGCTGAAATATATCATTAATACAAATTAAGTATGAAGACAAGTGACCACCTATCCCTTCAAATTTATTTGTTCTTTCTGAGAAATATTTGCTTTTTTCTAACGAATTTATGTAGCAAATAACCTAAACATAATTAGAAACATACTCTGAATGTCCACTATTTAGGGTATCAGCAAACCCTTAAAATAAGGAAAGAGAAATGTTGCAATGAGATCTCAAAATTGTTAGTTACATAGTAACTAATCTTTGAATTACTTGGTAATATCAAGTATAATTATCAAGTAATTTGTAGGAACATGTAATTCCCTTGTAATTATAGAGCTATTACAGATGCCCTACAAAATAGGATGCTAGTACAGCCTTACCAATCTAAAATCATTGCCTTCTTTTAACATTCACTGACTGTGATACTCATGAATGAAACATCTGACTTCTAAGTGAAAAGCTCCAGATGCATTATGTACAATAGCAATTCTTTCAATCAAGAGTATGGTTTATTTTCATCATGTAAAACGAAATCCCTCCCACCATTGACTACGAAAATATTCTGAATTGCTATTCTCCATGTATAATTATTATATGAAAAATGTCATAAATATACAAAAATGGCTTGCAAACTTATATTTAGTCCTACCTTTCTCATACGAACTCTGTTTTGTGTGCACTCTTACAATTCTCTCTTATCAAAGTATATTGGAACTGAGTGAGCCAGTATATTTTGGCAGAAATCTTCAAATAAATAAATATATTTTCAGTAAGTGCTTTCAATAAAAGTGACAATAATGTAAAATGAAGTAGAAATGTAAATTATACCATTTTGAAAAAAAAAGTAGACATAAGCTTTCTGTTTGTAAGATTGATTTTTGTGTATGTGCCACCTTTTCACTGAGGTCACAGCCTATCATAGTCCCTGGTATTATGTAGAGGACACAATCTAACCCCCTCACTTCATGTGGCCCTATGTCTCATTCTTCATTTCCATGTCTGGACAATAAAACTAAAGAATTATGATTACTGAGACTGGAAGACAACAGAACCACCCAGAACTACTATAATGTCAGCTCATCTCTCATTGCTCTGATTCTCAACTCTCTCTCATTTGACCAATAGGAATTTTACTTACTTTTCTGTCAGCTCAGCTATATATTTCAAAGGTGATTCAGGGCATTGAGTCAGCCGCATTTCTGGAAACAGAAGCCTGTGTATTGACCCTCTACACTTAAGTAGTGTACAAAAACAAGTATGTGGGTTATGGTTAAAAAAAAATTCTCTAACCTACTTGGTTCACTGATCAATAATCACTAATCAACCAGACTCTTAAACTTTGCTCAGATGTTCATTATTTGACCCTAATATAGGACATCTGATAAAATTTATTTCTTATTTCTTCCTGAAAGTCAAATTTTATTTCAGAACCTCTGCTACCTCTTTTTTCCATCAATACATATTTTATTTTTTTGACATATAATATTTTGTAAATTTGTATACAACATGTTGATTTAATATATATATATATTTTATTATGACTGCCATTGTGGGCATAATTAGTAACTCTATCACTTCACATAATTTTCACTTCTTTTTGTAGTGGGATCTATTCTCTTAAGAAGTTTGATAATTATAATTCAATATTGTTGTTTATATTCACTACACTGTGTATTAGATCTTCAGGAATTATATGTCTACTGGTTGTAAATTTGTACCCTTAAACAACATTTCAGCTAGAGTTTTGAAGAACTGGTTGTAAAGATAAACAAAGAAAAGCTATTACTTACCTTGAAGAATTGAAGAACAATTAGTGAATGATTCTTTCAATAGTCTTTAATTAAATTGTAGTGTCCTAAATAGTTGATTTTTAGTCTACATTCATTTAAGTAATAGCTAGTTCTTTATTTTATGTGAGTTTTTCAGTGAACTCTGTATCTTATTTTAATTATTATTGCTGTTATTTTTTAAAATTTCAGTTTGTATGGTCTAAAATCAGTGAAGTAAATTACAAGACCTGACATTTTTCATAGTAAAAATGAATCATAAACATGGAATTTATGAAGCAGACACAACTGTTGCAAAGATATGTTATTTGTTCCTGTTGTTCCACGAGATTAAAGAAAATGAGGACCAGTGAATTGTTTAGTAACCCAGGCCAGTGGCAATGCTATATAGTGTATATGGCCTTCTAACTCTCATTCATTTTCCTTTCTACCATGTTAAGCTTATTCTAATATTCAGCTTTATTTAAAGTTAGCTTTTATTTATTTTATTTAAAATTACCTTTTAGATTATTTATGCCTATTGATAAGAGAAGATTTAGAAGTAGAGGGACAGAAAAACTTTGAGATGATATTTTAGCCAGTCCCAAATAAATTATTGCCCTATGTTCTATCCTTTTTTATTTTGCCAAATATTTAGAATTCATTAAAAAATAATTTACATAAAAAGCTATCAGAATGTATGTATCTTTCACCTTTAGGAAGACTAAGACTATACACATTCAATATGCAAAATTGAATCACATATTTTCCAAATTAATTATTTTTAGGAAAAAAATACTTATATTAGGAATATAAGAATAATGGAAAGGAAAAGAACCTAAATCTCCTGAATGCAGAATCTTAAGAGTTTAGGCCTTATTATATTAGGCTAGGGTTTCCTATTGCACTAACATATAAAATGGCAAATTATATTTAACATAATCGATATTATTTTTAAAAAAATGTTTAAAATATATGTACAGGTTATTTAAATTTTATTTTTTACCAGAGTTCATATATTTTCATATAAAGTTGATATAACATTAATTGTCACATTTTTCAAATTATCAGCCAAATAAAGTGTAGAGTGTGTTATATTGAAAATAAAGATGCCTGGATTCTAGCTCTAGTTCTGAAACCAAGTATGCCTGTGAATTTTGAGAAGATGTTTAACCTAGCCTTTCTCAGTTCTGCACAGCAACTCCCTTGCCCACCCCAAACCATTTAAAAAATGATAAAATTGGACTAAATGACCTATGAAGTCCCAAGTCTAATGTGCTGTGATTTTAATGCATCTGCATGTAATACCTTTCCACACAGCTAAGACAAATTGGTATTCAGTGTGTTGCAAGGCTCCCAATTCTTATTTGTAAGACATAGATACGGGGTAATGTACTGTGGCAGGAAATACATAATAAATACATGAATGAATAATGCAGTGTCCTTGATCCTTAACCCTTGCCAACATTTCTTATTAATTGATTGGCTAATTTTTGAGTAAGCAACAAATACAATATCTGGTTCATTCAATTTAACTTTTAAATGAAGAGGCTCCTACTGAGAACTTAAATATAAAAATTTATTATATGAAACAAAGCATTATGTCCACAACCTTCAAATCATATCTTTTTTTATCCTGACATGTTCATTTAGGGGAAATTCTAGACCATATTTGTGTCCTGTCTCAACCCAGAGCTTTACTACCTATTCCCACTCATCATACAAACCATAAACAGAACAAAAGAGAATACTTATTAGTGAAACTCATAAATGTCTTCCCAAAGTGGAGTAAGAAAGAAAATATAACACATTTGTATAAATAATATAGTCTCTGAGTTTGAGTAGTTAAGAACCATGCACTTTAATTTGATTTAAGAAAAAGTTTAATTGATAAAAAATACTGACAAATGCCTTAATACTGGCTATTTACAGATTATGCAGTTGACTTGCCCGTCAGGCAGACTATGAAATTTAAATTCTTAGCTAAGCCTCATGAGTTATGGCTTCACACTTTATTTCTCCCTCTATTCATCCACTCAAATATAACCTATAATGCAAAGCAACATCGTTTCATAATTTCACTGTATGTTCCAGTATGATACCACTCTCAGTATCCCTGGTTAAATGTGAATTCTGCTTAATATGTTAGCATGTTCATTAGAGGACAGAGAGTAACTATTTACTTTGATCTCCCCAGTAAAATATTCATCCAGGAAAAAAAGTCAATTGAAACAGTTTCCCTAAAAATAACCTAAGAAAATAACTTTTCCTCAGTTTAAAGTGTTTACATTTTATTGTTGAATTATAAGAATTTTATATATGATAAATAAAATTCCTGTTAGATAAATATTGTATTATTTTTTCATAGTCTGTGGTTTTCTACTCATTTTCTCACTCTTTTTTAAAATAAATGTTTTATCATAGACCAGTTTTAGATTTATAGAAAAATTGCAAAGTTGGACTAAAGAGTTCAAATGTACCCCACACCAAGTTTCCCCTTTTAACACATTATTATATTAGTAGATGTATTTGTTACAATCAGTGAACCAATAATGATACATTATTATTAACTAGAGTCCATACTTTATTCATGTTTCTTTAATTTTTTACCTACTATCTTTTTTCTGTTTAAGGATCCCATTGAGGGTACCACTGTGCATTTAGTTGCCATGTCACATAGCTAAGGTTCCTCTTGACTGTGACAGTTAGTCAGACTTGTTTTTGATGACATTCAAAGTTTTGAAGCGTACTGGTCAAGGATTTTGTAGGACATATCTCAATTGGACTATGTCTAATGATTTTCTCATGGTTTACCTTGTTATGGATTTTTAGAAGGAAGACCACAAAGGAAATTTGCCATTCTTGTTACATCACATCCAGAGTACATGCTATCAATATGACATGACTGTTGACATTGACCTTGATCACCTGGCTGAGGTGGTATTTCTCAGATTTCTCCATTGTAAAGTTATTGTTTTTCCCTCTCTTACATACTGTACCCTTTGGAAGAAAGTCATTATGTATAGCTCGCACTTATTGGGTAGACTCTAATGATGGCAGGCTTCTATATAAATTATTTAGAATTATTCTCCATTGGAGATTTGTCTATGTTCTTCCCATTTTGTTTTATTGTGGTAAAATATACATAATATAAATTTTACCATTTTAACCATTTTTAAGCATACAGTTCAGTGACATCAATTACATTCACATTGCCCTACAACCATCGCCACCATTCACCTCCAGAACTTTTTACATCTTCACAACCTGAACCTCCATATCCATTAAACTAACTCTGAATTCTCTTCCTCCAATCCCTGACAACCACCACTCCACTTTCTCTGTGAATCTGACTATTCTAGGTATTCATATATAAATGGAGTCATACAATATTTGTCCTGTTGTAACTAGGTTATTTCACTTAGTAAAATATCTTCAAATTTCATCTATACTCTAGCATGTGTCAGAATTTTTTTCCTTTTGAAGGCTGAGTAGTGTTCCATTTTATGTATATACCACATATTGCTTATCCCTACATCTGTGAATGAACAACTAGGTCACTTCCACCTTTTGGCTATTGTGAATAATGCTGCTATAGGGCTGTGGTGAATAATGCTGTGCTATGGGT
Organism: Physeter macrocephalus; assembly: GCF_002837175.3. NCBI lineage: Eukaryota > Metazoa > Chordata > Mammalia > Artiodactyla > Physeteridae > Physeter > Physeter macrocephalus. The sequence continues at coordinate 40,968,733 of NC_041220.1, read as the reverse complement.
GCACAATACATGTTTGAGCCACTACTTTTGATTCTTTTGGGTATATACCCAGAAGTGAAATAGTTGGTAATTCTACATTTATTTCTTTGAGAAGCTGCCATACCATTTTCCATAATGGCTGCACCATTTTATGTCCCCAGCAGCAGTACACAGGGGTTCCAATTTCACCACATTCTTACCAACACTGATTTCATTTTTTTAACAATAGTATCCTAATGGGTGTGAATTGATATCCCATTATGGTTTTGATTTGCATTTTCCTCATGTCCCTGATGATTAGTCACATTGAGTATCCTTTCATGTCCTTATTGGCCCTATGTATATCTTCTTTGGAGAAATGTCTCTTTAAGTCCTTTGCTCATTTTAAAATCAGGTTGCTTGGTTTTATGCTGTTCTTATTATTCAGTTGTAGGAGTTCTTTATATATTCTAGATATTAATCCCTTATCATATACATGATTTGAAAATTGTTTTCTTCCATTTGGTGGGTTACTCTTTCACTTTGTTGCTAGTGTCCTCTGGGGTACAAAACAAATTTAATTTTGGTGAAGTCAGTTTATCTGTGTTTTCTTTTGTTGCCTGTGCTTTTTGGTGTCCTAGCCAAGAAATCATCACCAAATCCAATGTCATAACATTTTCCTCTATGTTTTCTTCTAAGAGTTTTATAGTTTTAACGCCTACATTTAGGACATTGATCCAAATGAGTTAATTTTTATATATGATGTAACATTAAAGATCCACTGTCATTCTTTTGCATTTGGATATCGTGTTCTCCCAACACCATTTATTGAAAAGACTGTCCTTTCCCATTAAATGATCTTGGCACCCTTGTTAAAAATCATTTGGCCATATATATGAAGGTCTATTTCTGGCTCTCTATTCTTTTCCACCAGTCTATATGTCTGTCTTTATGCCAGTACCACACTGTTTGATTACTATAGCTTTGCATTAAGTTTGAAATCAGGACGTGTGAGAGGTCCAACTTTGTTCTTTTTACAGATTGTTTTGGCTTTGAGGGGTTCCTTGGGATTCCATATGAATTATAGGGTGGGTTTTTCTATTTCTACAAAAATGTTGGTATTCTGATAAGGATTGCATTGAGTCTCTAAATTGCTTTGGGTAGTATTGACATCTTATTAATGATATTAAGTCTTCCAATCCATAAACACTAAATATTTATTTTCTTTTCTTTAATTTCTTTCAGCAACGTTTTGTAGTTTTTCATGTGCATGTCTTTTGCCTCCTTGGTTGCTTATTCCTAAACAACCTTTGGATGGTATTATAAATTGGATTGTTTTTCTTAATTTCCTTTTTGTGATGTTTGTTGTTGGTGTAAAGAAATGCAACTGACTTTTGTATTTTGAATTTGTTTTCTGTAACTTTGCTGAATTAGTTTATTACTTCTAATAGTGCAGTCTTCAGTGTTCTCTACATATAAGATCATGTCATCTGCAAGCAGATATAATTTTATTCCTTCCTTTCCAATTTGGATGCCTAGGCTCTTTTTAAAAATTTATTTTACAAAGGAGAAAATGAGGTTCAGAAGTGTTCAGTGACTTGCCTGAGGTCACCGACTAACACATACCAGAGTTACAACTTGCCCTAGAGATTGAGCAACTTGAACTACTCTGTCCTGTCCCCTAGCATCTCCATCCTCTGGTCATTCCTGTATGACAGCTGAAACAAGAAAACAAAAAGTGGCCTTGTTTGACCTCAGCTGGGAACATGCACATCTAGTGACTCAAAATTTTCTCCAGTCTTTGAGAATTACTGCAAAAACACCTTGAGCATTAATTTTCGGGTTACAAATAAATCTGTGAGAAATGAGGCTTGACTGTATAAGCATCTGATTTGAAAAAAATGGGTGTTTAATTTTTAAAAATCCATTTGTCCATTAGCATCACAGTGATACACTTATTTTTTTAAAACAAGTATGTTATATAAATCAGGCTGTCTGTTGGGTTTTAGAGATATAGAGATGAAGAAGTTATGGCTTCTGGTTTCTGGCAGCTCATGGTTTAATATGGGAGAAATAAATATTTAAAAAAACCCACAGGAGGACCTTCAAGATGGCGGAGGAGGAAGATGTGGAGATCACCTTCCTCCCCACAAATACATCAAAATTACATCTACATCTGGAACAACTCCTACAGAACACCTACTGAACGCTGGCAGAAGACCTCAGACTTCCCAAAAGCGTGCGTGAGGAAAGAAGTTTCAGAGCACCACCTAAATGAGCTTCAGAGCCACAGCATTCAGCACTGAAACCAGAGATGGTCATGAAACACTAAGGCTGCTGCTGCAGCCACTGAGAATCCTGTGTTCAACCATGGGTCAATATCCACACCTCCCTGGGAGCCTGTGCAGCCCACCACTGCTAGGGTCCCATGATCCAGGGACAATTTCTCCAGGAGAACACATGGCACACCTCAGGCTGTTGCAACGTCATGCTGACCTCTGCCACTGCAGGCTCACCCCGCATTCCATACCCCTCCATCTACCATGCCTGAGTGAGCCACAGCCCCCTAATCAGTGGCTCCTTTAACCCCCTCCTGTCTGGGTGAAGAACAGACACCAGAGGGCAATCTACATGCAGAGGCAGGGCCATATCCAAAGCTGAACCCCAGGAGCTGTGTGAACAAAGAAGAGAAAGGGAAATTTCTTAGTGGAGCCTCAGGAGCAGTGGATTAAATCTCCACAGTCAGCTTCATGTACCCTGCATCTGTGGAATACCTGAATAGAAAAAGAATCACCCCAAAATTTCAGCGGTGGACTTTGGGAGCACTATAGATTGGGGATTGCTGTATGTGCAGAGTAGTTTCAGATATGTATGGGTTTTTTTTGTTTTTGTTTTTGAATATATTTATTTATTTATTTTTGGCTGCATTGGGTCTTCGTTGCTATGCACGAGCTTTCTCTAGTTGTGGTGAGCGGGGGCTGCTCTTCATCGTAGTGTGCGGGCTTCTCATTGCACGGGCTCTAGGCATGCAGGTTTCAGTAGTTGTGGCACACAGGCTCAGTAGTTGTGGCTCGTGGGCTCTAGAGCACAGGCTCAGTAGTTGTGGCACACGGGCTCAGTTATTGTGGCACCCAGGCTTAGTAGTTGTGGCTTGTGGACTCTAGAGTGCAGGCTCAGTAGTTGTGGCTCATGGGCTTCGCTGCTCCGCGGCATGTGGGATCTTCCCAGACCAGGGCTCGAACCTGTGTCCCCTGCATTGGCAGGTGGATTCTGAACCACTGCACCACCAGGGAAGCCCTATATGTTTATCTTAGTTTAGTTTTTAGTGCTTGTTATAATTGGTGGATTTGTTTATTGGATTGGTTACTCTTTTCTTTTGTTTTACTTTTTAATTTTTTTATTTTAATAATATATTTTTAAATTTTTTATTTTAATAACTTTATTTAATTTTATTTTTCTTTCTTTCTTTTTTTTCTGCTTTTTCTTCTGAGCTGTGTTGCTGACAGGGTCTTGGTGCTCTGAACAGGTGTCAGGCCTGAGCCACAGAGGTGAGAGACACTAGATCCGAGTTCAGGACATTGGATCACTAGACACCACCAGCCCCACATAATATCAATTGGTGAGAGCTCTCCCAGAGATCTCCGTCTCATGCTAAGACCCAGCTCCACTCAATTACCAGCAAGATCCAGTGCTGGACACCCCATGACAAACAATAAGCAAGAAAGGAATACAAACCCACACATTAGCAGACAGGCTGCCTAAAATAATAATAAGTTCACAGACACCCCAAAACACACCATCGGACTCAGTCCTGCCCACCAGAAAGACAAGATCCAACCTCATCCACCAGAACACAGGCAACAGTCCCCTCCACCAGGAAACCTACACAACCCACTGAACCAACCTTACCCACTGGGGTAGACACCAAAAACAATGGAAAATACGAAGCTGTAGCCTGGGAAAAGGAGACCCCAAACACAGTAAGTTAAGCAAAATGAGAAAACAGGGAAACATGCAGAAGATGAAGGAGCAAGGTAAAAACCCACCACACCAAACAAATTAAGAGGAAATAAGCAGTCTACCTAAAAAAGAATTCAGATTAATGAGAGTAAAGACGATCCAAAATCTTGGAAATAGAATGGAGAAAACATAAGAAACATTTAACAAGGACCTTGAAGAATTAAAGAGCAAACAATCAATGACAACACAATAAATGAAATTTAAAAATCTCTAGAAGGGGGCTTCCCTGGTGGCGCAGTGGTTGAGAGTCCGCCTGCCGATGCAGGGGACACAGGTTCGTGCACTGGTCTGGGAAGATCCCACATGCCGCGGAGCGGCTGGCCCTGTGAGCCATGGCCACTGAGCTGGTGCATCCGGAGCCTATGCTCCACAACAGGAGAGGCCACAACAGTGAGAGGCCCGTGTACCGCAGGAAAAAAAAAAAAAAAAATCTCTAGAAGGAATCAATAGCAGAATAACTGAGGCAGAAGAATGGATAAGTGACCTGGAAGATAAAATAGTGGAAATAACTACCACAGAGCAAAATAAAGAAAAAGGACTGAAAATAATTGTGGACACTGTCAGAGACCTCTGGAACAACAATAAACACATCAACATTTAAATTATACGGGTCCCAAAAGAAGAAGAGAAAAAGTAAGGGACTGAGAAAATATTTGAAGAGATTATAGTTGAAAACTTCCCTAATATGGGAAAAGAAATAGTCAATCAAGTCCAGGAAGCACAGACAGTTCCATACAGGATAAACCCAAAGAGAAACACACCAAGATGAATATTAATCAAAATATCAAAAATTAAATACAAAGAAAAATATTAAAAGCAACAGGGGAAAAGCAACATATAACATACATGGGAATCACCATAAGGTTAACAGCTGACCATAGAGCAGAAACTCTGCAAGCCAGAAGGGAGTGGCAGAACAAATTTAAAGTGATGAAAGGGAAAAGCCCAAAACCAAGATTACTGTACCCAGCAAGGATCTCATTAAGAATCGTTGGAGAAATTAAAACCTTTACAGAAAAGCAAGAGCTAAGAGAATTCAGCACCACCAAACCAGCTTTACAACAAATGCTAAAGGAACTTCTCTAGGGAAGAAACACAAGAGAAGGAAAACACCTATAACAAACACAAAACAAAAAGAAAATGGTAATAGGAACATACATATCAATAACTACCTTAAATGTAAACGGATTAAATGCTCCAACCAAAAGACAATTAAGAATCGTTGGAGAAATTAAAACCTTTACAGAAAAGCAAGAGCTAAGAGAATTCAGCACCACCAAACCAGCTTTACAAATGCTAAAGGAACTTCTCTAGGCAGGAAACACAAGAGAAGGAAAAGACCTACAATAACAAACACAAAACAAAAAGAAAATGGTAATAGGAACATACATATCAATAACTACCTTAAATGTAAACGGATTAAATGCTCCAACCAAAAGACATAGACTGGCTGAATGTATACAAAAACAAGACCGGTATATATGCTGTCTACAAGAGACACACTTCAGACCTAGGAACATATACAGACTGAAAGTGATGGGATGGAAAACGATATTCCATGCAAATGGAAATCAAAAGAAAGCTGGGGTAGCAATTCTCATATCAGACAAAATAAACTTTAAAATAAAGGCATTACAAGAGACAAAGAAGGATACCACATAATGATCAAAGGGTCAATACAAGAAGAATGTATAACAATTGTAAATATTTATGCACCCAACATAGGAGCACCTCAATACATAAGGCAAATACTAACAGCCATAAAAGGGGAAATCGACAGTAAAACAATCATAGTAGGGGACTTTAACACCCCACTTTCACAAATGGACAGAGCAAACAAAATGAAAATAAATAAGGAAACACAAGCTTTAAATGACACATGAAACAAGATGGACTTAATTGATATTTATAGGACATTCCATCCAAAAAAACAGAATACACTTTCTTCTCAAGTGCTCATAGAACATTCTCCAGGATAGATCATATCTTGGGCCATAAATCAATCCTTGGTATAGTTAAGAAAATTAAAATCATATCAAGTATCTTTTCCAACCACAATATTATTAGACTAGGTATCAATTACAGGAAAACAACTGTAAAAAATACAAACACATGGAGGCAAACAATATGCTACTAAATAACCAAGAGATCACTGAAGAAATAAAAAAATACCTAGAATCAAATGAGAATGAAAATACGATGGCACAAAACCTATGGGATGTAGCAAAAGCAGTTCTAAGAGGGAAGTTTATAGCAATACAATCCTACCTCAAGAAACAAGAAACATCTCAAATAAACAACCTAACATTACACCTGAAGCAATTAGAGAGAGAAGAAGACCAACAACAACAACAAAAAACCCAAAGAGAGCAGAAGGAAAGAAGTCATAAAGATCAGATTAGAAATAAATGAACAAGAAATGAAGGAAATGATAGCAAAGATCAATAAAATTAAAAGATGGTTCTTTGAGAAGATAAACAAAATTGATAAACCATTAGCCAGACTCATCAAGAAAAAAAGGGAGAAGACTCAAATCAAAAGAATTAGAAATGAAAAAGGAGAAGTAACAATGGACACTGCAGAAATAAAAAGGATCATCAGAAATTAATACAAGCAACAATATGCCAATAAAATGGACATCCTGGAAGAAATGGACAAATTCTTAGAAAAGCACAAACTTCCAAGACTGAACCAGGAAGAAAAAGAAAATAAAAACAGACCAAACACCAGCACTGAAATTGAAACTGTGATTAAAAATCTTCCAACAAACAAAAGCCCAGAATCAGGTAGATTCACAGCTGAAGTCTATCAAACATTTAGAGAGGAGCTAACACCTATCCTTTGCAAACTCTTCCAAAATAGAGCAGAGGGAGGAACACTCCCAAACTCATTCTATGAGGCCAACATCTCCCTGATACCAAAACCACACAAAGACGTCACAAAAAAAGAAAACTTTAGGCCAATATCACTGATGAAGATAGGTGCAAAAATCCTCAAGAAAATACTAGCAAACAGAATCCAGCAGCACATTAAAAGGATCATACACCATGATGAATTGGGGTTTATACCAGCAATGGAAGGATTCTTCAGTATATGCAAATCAATCAATGTGATATGCCATATTAACAAATTGAAGGATAAAAACCATATGATCAGCTCAACAGATGCAGAAAAAGCGTTTGACAAAACTCAACACCCATTTATGATAAAAACTCTCCAGAAAGTAAGCATATAGGGAACTTTCCTCAACATAATAAAGGCCATATATGACAAACCCACAGCCCACATCATTCTCAAAGGTGAAAAACTGAAGCCATTTCCACTAAGATCAGGAACAAGACAAGGTTGCCCACTCTCACCACTATTACTCAACATAGTTTTGGAAGTTTTAGCCACAGCAATCAGGGTAGCAAAAGAAATAAAAAGGAATCCAAATCAGAAAAGAAGTAAAGCTGTCACTGTTTGCAGATGACATGATACTATACATAGAGAATCCTAAAGATGCTACCAGAAAACCACTAGAGTTAATCAATGAATTTGGGAAAATCACAGGATACAAAATTATTGCACAGAAATCTCTTGCATTCCTGTACACTAATGATGAAAAATCAGAAAAAGAAATTAAGGAAACAACCCCATTCACCATTGAAACAAAAAGAATAAAATACCTAGGAATAAACCTACCTAAGGAGACAAAAGACCTGTATGCAGAAAACTATAAGACACTGATGAAAGAAATTAAAGATGGTACACATAGATGGAGAGATATACCAAGTTCTTGGATTTGGGAGAATCAGCATTTTGAAAATGACTATACTACCCAGATCAGTCTACAGATTCAATGCAGTCCCTATCAAACTACCAATGTAATTTTTCACAGAACTAGAACAAAAAATTTCACAATTTTATGGAAACACAAAAGACCCCCAGTAGCCAAAGCAATCTTGAGAATGAAAAACACAGCTGGAGGAATCATGCTCCCAGGCTTCAGACTATACTACAAAGCTACAGTAATCATGACAGTATTGTACTGACACAAGAAGAGAAATATAGATCAATGGAACAGGATAGATAGCCCAGAGATAAACCCATGCACATATAGTCACCTTATTTTTGAAAAAGGAGGCAAGAGTATACAGTGGAGAAAAGACAACCTCTTCAATAAGTGGTGCTGAGAAAACTGGACAGCTACATGTAAAAGAATGAAATTAGAACACTCCCTGACACCATACAGAAAAATAAACTCAAAATGGATTAAGGACCTAAATGTAAGGCCAGACACTATAAAACTCTTAGAGGAAAACATAGGCAGAACACTCTATGACATAAATCACAGGAAGATCCTCTTTTACCAACCTCCTACAGTAATGGAAATAAAAAGAAAAATTACCAAGTGGGACCTAATGAAACTTAGAAGTTTTTACACAGCAAAGGAAACCCTAAACAAGACAAAAAGACAACCCTCAGAATGGGAGAAAATATTTGCAAATGAAGCAACTGACAAAGGGTTAATCTCCAAAATATACAAGCAGCTCATCATCTCAATATCAAAAAACAAACAACCCAATCCAAAAATGGCCCAAAGACCTAAATAGACATTTCTCAAAAGAAGATATACAGACTGCCAATAAACATATGAAAGTATGCTCAACATCACTAATCATTAGAGAAATGCAAATCAAAACCACAATGAGGTATCACCTCACACCAGTCAGAATGGCCATCATCAAAAAATCTACAAACAATAAATGCTGGAGAGGGTGTGGAGAAAAGGGACTCCTCTTGCTCTGTTGGTGGGAATGTAATTTGATACAGCCACTGTGGAGAACAGTATGGAGGTTCCTTAAAAAAGCTAAAAATAGAACTACTGTATGACCCAGCAATCCCACTCCTTGGCATATACCCTGAGAAAACCATAATTCAAAAAGAGTCATGTACCACAATGTTCACTGCAGCACTATTTACAATAGCCAGGAGAGGGAAGCAACCTAAGTGTCCATTGACAGATGAATGTATAAAGAAGATATGGCACATATATACAATGGAATATTACTCAGCCATAAAGAGAAACAAAATTGAGTTATTTGTATTGAGGTGGATGGACCTAGATTATGTCATACAGAGTGAAGTAAGTCAGGAAGAGAAAAAGAAATACCATATGATTGCACATATATATGGAATTAAAAAAAAAAAAGGTTCTGAAGAACCTAGGGGCAGGACAGGAATAAAGACGCAGATGTGGAGAATGGACTTGAGGACACTCAAGAGGGACTTCCCCCTTGGATGGGGAAGGGTAAGCTGGGACGAAGTGAGAGAGTAGCACTGACATATATACTCTACCAAATGTAAAATAGATAGCTAGTGGGAAGCAGCTGCATCCCACAGCGAGATCAGCTCTGTGCTTTGTGACCACCTAGAAGCGTGGGTTAGGGAGTATTGGAGGGAGATGCAAGAGAGGGTGGATATGGGGATATATGTATACATATCTCTGATTCACTTTGTTATACAGCAGAAACTAACACGACACTGTAAAACAATTATACTCCAATAAAGATGTTAAAAAAAATGTCTCAGGGCTTCCTTGGTGGCGCAGTGGTTGAGAGTCCTCCTGCTGATGCAGGGGACACGGGTTCATGCCCCAGTCCGGGAAGATCCCACATGCCACGGAGTGGCTGGGCCCGTGAGCCATGGCCGCTGAGCCTGCACATCCGGAGCCTGTGCTCCGCAACGGGAGAGGCCACAGCAGTGGGAGGCCCGCATACC
>NC_041220.1:40904148-40953012 GCF_002837175.3 Physeter macrocephalus | reverse complement strand
CTAGAGATAATCAATGAATCTGGGAAAATCACAGGATACAAAATTATTGCACAGAAATCTCTTGCATTCCTGTACACTAATGATGAAAAATCAGAAAAAGAAATTAAGGAAACAACCCCATTCACCATTGAAACAAAAAGAATAAAATACCTAGGAATAAACCTACCTAAGGAGACAAAAGACCTGTATGCAGAAAACTATAAGACACTGATGAAAGAAATTAAAGATGGTACACATAGATGGAGAGATATACCAAGTTCTTGGATTTGGGAGAATCAGCATTTTGAAAATGACTATACTACCCAGATCAGTCTACAGATTCAATGCAGTCCCTATCAAACTACCAATGTAATTTTTCACAGAACTAGAACAAAAAATTTCACAATTTTATGGAAACACAAAAGACCCCCAGTAGCCAAAGCAATCTTGAGAATGAAAAACACAGCTGGAGGAATCATGCTCCCAGGCTTCAGACTATACTACAAAGCTACAGTAATCATGACAGTATTGTACTGACACAAGAAGAGAAATATAGATCAATGGAACAGGATAGATAGCCCAGAGATAAACCCATGCACATATAGTCACCTTATTTTTGAAAAAGGAGGCAAGAGTATACAGTGGAGAAAAGACAACCTCTTCAATAAGTGGTGCTGAGAAAACTGGACAGCTACATGTAAAAGAATGAAATTAGAACACTCCCTGACACCATACAGAAAAATAAACTCAAAATGGATTAAGGACCTAAATGTAAGGCCAGACACTATAAAACTCTTAGAGGAAAACATAGGCAGAACACTCTATGACATAAATCACAGGAAGATCCTCTTTTACCAACCTCCTACAGTAATGGAAATAAAAAGAAAAATTACCAAGTGGGACCTAATGAAACTTAGAAGTTTTTACACAGCAAAGGAAACCCTAAACAAGACAAAAAGACAACCCTCAGAATGGGAGAAAATATTTGCAAATGAAGCAACTGACAAAGGGTTAATCTCCAAAATATACAAGCAGCTCATCATCTCAATATCAAAAAACAAACAACCCAATCCAAAAATGGCCCAAAGACCTAAATAGACATTTCTCAAAAGAAGATATACAGACTGCCAATAAACGTATGAAAGTATGCTCAACATCACTAATCATTAGAGAAATGCAAATCAAAACCACAATGAGGTATCACCTCACACCAGTCAGAATGGCCATCATCAAAAAATCTACAAACAATAAATGCTGGAGAGGGTGTGGAGAAAAGGGACTCCTCTTGCTCTGTTGGTGGGAATGTAATTTGATACAGCCACTGTGGAGAACAGTATGGAGGTTCCTTAAAAAAGCTAAAAATAGAACTACTGTATGACCCAGCAATCCCACTCCTTGGCATATACCCTGAGAAAACCATAATTCAAAAAGAGTCATGTACCACAATGTTCACTGCAGCACTATTTACAATAGCCAGGAGAGGGAAGCAACCTAAGTGTCCATTGACAGATGAATGTATAAAGAAGATATGGCACATATATACAATGGAATATTACTCAGCCATAAAGAGAAACAAAATTGAGTTATTTGTATTGAGGTGGATGGACCTAGATTATGTCATACAGAGTGAAGTAAGTCAGGAAGAGAAAAAGAAATACCATATGATTGCACATATATATGGAATTAAAAAAAAAAAGGTTCTGAAGAACCTAGGGGCAGGACAGGAATAAAGATGCAGACATAGAGAATGGACTTGAGGACAAGGGGAGCAGGAAGGGCAATGTGCATGTTAGGATGATCTATAAGAGAGTGTATGAGAATATGTCTAAAATGTTCCAGCTCATTTAGCCATTCATCTTATTTCTTGGATGAAACAGAGAAAGATTAAAATGTGATGAAAATTAATATATTTAAAGAAGTTTTTTACAAACTTAAACAGAAAGAATAGGGACAATATAAGGGCATAATCATGAACTATAACCAGATTCCAGTAGATTATTTCTGAACAATGAGAACATTATAGATTATAATAAGCCTAATAGAATTTTTTATTTCATTCTTTCTAGTTCATTTTCTTTATTGAGTTCACAATTGTACAGGCAACAAGTTCTTTTTATTATTAACTAATGGATCCAGTTGGCATTTTATGCTATTATAATCTACCCCAAGATTCTAAAATAGACTGTTGCTTTAAGAGTAGCAAGTATGTAGCAATTTGTAATGACAGTTCTAAAACCAAAGTAGTGAGAACAGTAGAAGATGACTTTTCTCATGACATTTTTAAGATAAGTAAGAGGCCAATAGGGAAAACATAAAATTTTCAAAAAGCTTTCTTGAGGAAACTTTATTGACATCAATATTTCAGTTTCAAAATCACAGTAAAAATGGAGAGTTTGTTGTAATGTTCCAGTTGTGATTTTTCAAATATTTTATTAGGAAAATTTTAAACATAAAATTTGAAGAGATTTTACACTGAACACTCATATACTCATCACCTAGAGTCAAGCATTAACATTTTACTAGACTTGCTTTATATGAGTATCTATCCACTTTTCTATCCCAATTTCCATCCATTATTCTATGTTTCTTTTTGAGACATTTTAAAATAAGTACAGACATCCACACAGGCTACCCTGAAAATTTCAGTGTACATGTCATTAACTAGGTTTTACTATTTCTTTAAAATTATTTCTAGGTAAAGTTTACATACAATGAAATTCATAAATATTAAACATACCATTTGATAAGTTTTGACAAATATGTCTGCAACCAACACTATCAAGGTATAGAAGATTACCATTAACCCAGAACATTCTCTAAAATTAGCAAAGCCTTAAGGTATATGGCACAAAGTCCAGGAGAAGCAAGGCACACACTCTCAGGTGTCCTCTTCCAGTGGAGTTACATGGATATGGCTAATTGTCCCAGCAGTGACATGTGACAACACATATGAAGTCTGGCCAGTCAGATTAGCCCACTCAATCCTTGGTGTCCAGGAATTTTATTGCAGATCTGTCAGGAATGCTGAAATACCTGCATAAAAATTTCAGCTATTCAGATTTCAGACCCCCAGAGCAAAGATATGCATACCTCATATATCACATTCTAAGAAAAAACTATTTAATCAGAGTTGTGCCACTTGGCCCAAAATGTCAAACATACAAAAATGTTCTTCTCAAACATAATATTCTTTTTTTTTTTTTTTTTTTTTTTTTTGTGGTATGCGGGCCTCCCTCTGCTGTGGCCTCTCCCGTTGCGGAGCACAGGCTCCGGACGCGCAGGCTCAGCGGCCACGGCCCACGGGCCCAGCCGCTCCGTGGCATGTGGGATCCTCCCAGACCGGGGCGCGAACCCGGTTCCCCTGCATCGGCAGGCGGACGCGCAACCACTGCGCTACCAGGGAAGCCCTCAAACATAATATTCTAATGGATCAGAACTCATTTCACAGGTGCCAGTCTGAGGCCATTCCTGAAGATAGGCATTTGTAATGAATATGGAGGTAAACCCTACAAAAATGAGAGTACATGATTAAACTGCATAATCATGCACAAAGAGAAAGGGAAAAAGCAGAAAACAGTTTGCAGCACAATTTTGAAAAATAGAAAAGTGATGGTTTAAAAGTAACTGAAAAAAAAAAGATGCCTACATATTGGGATGTTAACCAAAAAAAAAAAAAAAAAAAGAACTGAAGTAGCTAAAAACTTTCAGACATTGCAGACCCAAGTAACTCCATAAGAGTCAAGACAATGGTGCAGCTGAAATGGGGAGGTTACAGAAACTATTTATAAAGTTAAGTTGGACAGTTCTCTATCCTCTCCCTTACCCATTCAGCTGACAGGGCACTTCTCCTCTTCAAGAAAGAAAAAAGAAATTTAATTTCTGGGGGAAAAATTGAACCAAAGTATCTCCAAACACAGGGTATCAGACACAACGTACATAAGGAACAAGAGAACAGGTGTCATAATGAAAAAAATAAGTTGGATTAAGCAGAAGACTACAGACTAAAAAGAAATAATTCCAGCTTTCTTACCATGCTTAGCTCTCAGAATGTTAGAAGTTAGGTGAGCTAATACAGAAGCTCAGGTTGTCAAATTAGACTCATACAAATCAAAGATTTTACTAAATAATTTGAATGATACAACCAATAAAAAAGCTCAGACAAGGCAGTGAGTTGTCTGGGATATCAAGAGTAGCATTCCAAGTTCTTCCCATTTAGTCCATGACACTCAGGTCCAGAATAGATAAGATTGCTATGTGAGATTCACAGGTTCACCCATATAGAGGGAATATTTAAATGATCACAAATCTCTATATTTTGCCTTAAATATGTAATCCATGTGGCATCCTCCAGAGACCAATGATTCAGACTCTCTGTTATTTACTATAGATAAACTCTAGCTAGGGACATCTTGCTAAGGACATTTCATAGTGAAGTTCTCTTGCTCCTAACAAATATCATTAGTCTGTTTACTCAGAATTAAGATTGACAAAGAGATTAGACTGGGTCACTTGCCTTCTTTTCTTTCCTCCACAGACATCACTTTAGTATAAAAAGTCAATAGACTGCAGGCCTCTTCCGTTTATAGGATTTTCTCAGTGACTTGGCAAGTCACATCCTCCATCGGGGAATCACAAGGTTCACAAGCCCAAACTTTTCCCATGGGCTTCTGACCAGTTTCAAAGACGTTTATATTAAATCTGAATGAAGGTTTCCAGATCATCAGACATTAGGGGAAAGTTTAACACAAGACACCAAAACCAAAACAATAAAAAAGAAAAACTGAACTGAATATAAACAGAGGGAATCAAAAGAATCAGAAAAAAAAAAAAAAAAAGTCTGTGAAAAATACTCAGAGATAAGTGGAGATATATCAGCTGAGAAAAAATACTTGGATGCAATGATACAATAAATATTCAGAAAATAAGAAATATATTTTAAAAATAAAAACATTATTACTATAATTTAAAAATCAGTAGAAGAATCAGAAGATAAAGTTTATGAAATTGTTCAAAAGGCAGAACAAAAAGGAAAAATATTGTAAAATATCACATAAAATCTCTGATTCAATTCAGTAAGATACCCAGAAATCAAGAACATAAGAAAAAGATGGAAGATCATAATTAAATAAATATCACAAGAATTTTCCCCAAAATAAAAATATAAATCACACAAACAGTCAAGAAAATAAGTGAAAATAATTCATAGTCAGGTTTCCTTAAATGTTTAGAATACTAGGATTAATGAGTATATCTTAAAACCTCCCAAAGAATACAGATAGGAATTTCAGCAATGATGATGAGGGAAGTCTGAGGATGAAAATAGATAGTAAGCCTAGAAACTCCAATGCAGATTGGAGTAAGATGATGAAAAATTTCAAGGGGTTGGAAGTGGGGTGGGCTGTGGCAAAGAGCCACATGAAATGATCCTATGAAGAGCATTTGGGTGAGAAATAGTGATAAGTAGGTGGAAAAATAAGAAAGCAAAAAGAAAAGCATCAAATAACTTCATAAAAAAGAAAACATTGTGAAAGGTAAAAAGAGAATATGCTATGTACCTATTGTTTGAATTAGTTTTTACAGTCATAAGTTTTATTAAATATTCATTTTGCATATAATTATGACTAAACCAAAAATGGAATATAATACAGAATTGTGGTATTGGAAGTTGGAAGGAGTGTGTGTGTCTGTGTGTGCATGTGTGTGTGTTGTGTTGTCTTTCCACCCCCCTCTCAACTCATCCAAGTTTGATTTAGTTGTTCCTTCAAGTACATATGATTTTCTTCATCACAGGTCCTTTATCAGGGATTATTACACCATACTGTAGTTACATAATTGTATGTTTATCTCCCTCAGTAAGTTGTAAGCCCTTTAAAGGGCATAATTTGTTAATTATCTTTGCATTTGCCTTGTGTAGCAGATTATCTTTCATGCAGTGGACCTGGATAAATATCTAAAGAATGTGTGAATGAATGAATATATCAATATTTTCTGGTTATGTTTACCTCTAACTTTTTTCAAAGAAAAAATAGAATTACATTCTGAAGCTTAACATATTATCTACAATGAAATATATGTAATTAATACTTCTCAATAGTGTGGATAATTTGTACATGCTTAAAAGTAACAATAACTTGGGCAATTTAAAAATCCTGAATAAGGAATTCCCTGGTGGTCCAGTGGTTAGGACTCCACACTTTCACTGCCGAGGGCCCAGGTTCAATCTCTGGTCAGGGAATTAAGATTCCACAAGCCCTGTGACGCCGGCCAAAAAAAAAAAAATTCCTAAATAAAACTGACCTTGAAATTGTTAAAGAGAAAATATAAATGTTTCTCTAATATTTTTCTTTTAAAAAGATTCTAATACTATCTTCCTTCCCCAACAAAAAGAGATGATGATGATGATAGATAGATAGATAGATAGATAGAAAGAAAAATAATAGTAAAGCAAATTTAGAAAAATTTGAAAGCACATTTTTGCTCACTTTTGTTCCATAGCTCCACCTATTGCAACATATCCACATTCTGATCTCATTCCTTAATTTTTTCTGAGAAAATGAATTGATATAGTGGAGACAGTCAATGAGGTGTTTAGGAAGACGTGTTGTTAATTTTCTTAAATGAAGCTGCTAAATCATTTTCTATAGAGAAACTATATTTTCTCTACGTCATTAAAATTATATAAAGAAAGAAAAATGAAATCTCCTAAATTAATAAGATAAATACTGTTTAGAAGAAAATGCTATAAAATGAATTTTATCTGATTTACATGTAGGATATTGTCACAAATTGGGTTCTCCAGAAGCAGATGCTGAGGTGGCGTGTGATGTGAAAAAATTTTTTATAAGATTCAAATCCTGTGAAAGGAAACAAGGCAAATTACTGAAAAAATAAACAAAATGAAAGCAAAATGAAGAAAATCATTTAAAATTTGAATTATAATTAAAAATTAAATTTGCTCTATTTTATCATTTCCTGCTGTTTTCTTTTTGAAAGCTGATAGTTTTGAAATTAAAAACCAAAATATTTTTGTGAAAACCAAATTTACCTCAGTGTTAAATATTAACTAATTAAATTAAAATTAACAAATGAATATTCATTGCTATGGAATGCACTGTTTACAGCTCACACTAACCATTTACTAACATAATTTGTCACTAAAATAAATAATTTAATTTAGAGTATAAATAAATTAGAAATCTATTTTAAATAAGCATTTCTTAATGTATCAAAAAGTAAATAAAGTGGTTTATTATATTTTATACATGAAAATAATAAAAGGACTTAAGTCCAATAGATGTATATAACTAGAACACCAATAATAAAAAACCTCTGAAGAACACCGTAAGTTTTTCTGGCAACATAATTAAACTTTTCAGTGTAAAAATAGGAGCCCAAACTTTTCAGTTATGCTGACAGATAATTTACTTCCTACATTGTGTCAGTATTTTCACTTTAAGACCTAAGTGCTGTGACTAATTCTTGTTAACACATAAGAAGTAGCACACAAGAGACACCTTTAAACTCATCTCTGCATAAGTTATATTTTAGTTGGCTTGATTCCTTACATTTTGTTTTTCTATTCCTGAAATCATGTCTTCCTTTACTCCTGGGTTATTTCCAACTGTGTCCTGCAGCTGTTGGTTCAATGCATTATAAACAATTGATTACACAGATCACAGAACAAGTTAATCAGCCTGGGACTTTGGTAATGAAAAATAAAGCTCCAGCAAGTTAATATATCAGTCTTAAGTAGAGAAGATATCTAAAACTAATTAAGCACTGTTCCCAGTGACAGTAATTTCAGCTCTACTCCTGAAACCTTTATACTCCCTAGAACCACTGTTTTCATAATGGTGGTGTCAAATTACAATTTCATCTTTTGAATCAGTATAATTGATCCCTATGAGACAAACTCTACCTTATAAAAGTGACCTTGAAATCAAAGTTTCTAAGTATAGCATATCATATAAGGATCCATATTATCTGACCTAATACTTCCTTTTGTCCTGGGGTAGCTAGTTATTAATGAGTAATTTCCCTTGGGAAAATAAGTTCTAGGAGATATTCAACCCAGTTGTAGGGAGTGTTTGGTACCAGTTTACTCAGTCATTATTATGAAGAAAACAAAACTTTCATAGGAGCACTAAGTAGACTTAGATTTCTACAATGCTTAACTCCCAGAAAATCTGGGGAGGTAAATATTTAACTTTTCCCATAGTGGAGGCAAACAAGGAATAAAGAGCTTGGCAATTTGTATTGGGTTAACTAGGTATTGGTATCTGTTACAGGCAGAATTATTTCTATAATAAATTATTTGTTTTAAGACACCTAAACATAACTTAAGTATTATATAGATGCAAGGAATCCAAAGTTATACATTCAACTAAAGTTATACATTTCAACTAAACCTTGAAACCAAGCCATGGTAGTTCTCTCAATGTTATCTCTGCTCTGATTTGGTTTATTTTTATTCTCTTAATACATTTTATATAATTCCTCTTACAGGGCAGGCCAAATATTGGTCATTTTATAGTTTCTAAGATACGTGGAGATAGTGAATATCACAGTATAAAATTTAATGCTGAAGAAATAGAATCTGATAAATCCATTTATGAGTCAAAATATTTAACTCTGGTCATTCAGCTGTGGGTAAGGTGAAGAAAATATGCTAACATGGCTGTCAGGGCTACAAACCTATTTTATTGGGTTTATATTCCTGTGTTCGGGTTTACTAGTAATAATTTCCCACACCCCTAATGCCTCATCTAAGTTCATACTCAACTGAGAAATCAAACAGTGGAGTCAAAGAGAAGGATATCCAAGTTTGATATTAATACTAATAAATTAATACCAATAAAGACTAGATTGGAAATTGTGGGTTAGATATAGGCCATAGTCAAGTATTCTTATAATCTCCATAAATGATTAAATTATTGAACTCTGGGTAATCCAACCAAAGGAGATTTTGCATCTGCAGAGATGATACACTCAATTTAGAATCATTATCCTCCATCCTTAAAGTCCCTGACTTGAAACAGAGAGAAAAGTGGGCTACCATATTTACCTCTAGAAGGGGACAGAATGCTAGGTCAATATCTTCTAGAAGTAACAAAGTAGAACCACCAATTTTTCATATGGAAAGAGAACAAGACAGAGAAAGAGCAAGATGGGAGAGAAAGAAGAGAGAGGCAGAGATTTTTCTGAATCTTAATTAGACAATTCATTCTTTGGAGTGGAGTAAGTCAGTGTAAGGAATCATGGGATATATTCTTTCCAATACAAGTGTTGAGCCAGACAAGACTAAATTTACAAAAAAACAAAACGGTTTCTTTTACACTAAAGAAGATAAAGTCAGATAAGGCCACGTTTAGATTGGTTATGGCCAGCGAACTTGATTGTCAAGAGGGTGTATGAATCATGGGTAGAAGGGTTATTATGCAGAAAGTTACTGTTCAACTACAATAGCATTGGTGAAGGGAGGACAGTTTTCTTAATAAACTCATAGGATACCAGTCAAGGTGTTCAGCACATTTTTAACTCTTACTGGTAAGGTCAAAGATCATATAGTCCTGTTGAAATAAAAGTTCTATATGGCACTATGAGTGATATGGTGAAAACAAGAACATTTTTGCAAGGTGATTAAATATATATTTGAAGTTATGAAGTTGTGGTAACAGTGAAACCAGAAATGAAAGGGTAGCTTTAAGGGAGAGAAAGAAGAAATTTTAAAACAGACATAAAACTATATTAATCATTCAAATTTGAAACAAAAATTTTCATATTCACCTACAAAATCCTCCAGGGAATATCTTCAAAATAACATTCCCAAATATTAATAATTTTTAATTTGCTTATTTCCCAGGGAGTTATTCACATAAGTAAATCACCAAAGTTCTCAGTACTTTTAGCTTTTTAGGAATTGTTCTTAATGTATTAAAACTGGAAATTTTAGATCTTAGTCGAGGGACTGAAGAGTTGCCACTGCCCCGAGTCCCGGTAACATGCATTTAGCAGTGGCCTTCTGGAGACAGTGCCTTAACCCAAAGAAGTGACTTCAAACAGTGAAAACTTCAGCCACACCATGCGGCTTGTGGTATCTTAGTTCCCTGATGAGGGATTGAACCCAGGCCATTGGCAGTAAAAGCATGGAGTCCTAACCACTGGACCACCAGGGAATTCCCAAATAGATCATGTTTTAAATCCATTCTGCCAATCTGTCTTTTGATTGGAGAGTTTAATCCATTTGTATGTAATTACTGAGAAAGGAGGACTTACTTCCTCATTTTACTGTTTGTTTTCTATATGCCTTATAGTTTTTTTAAAATTTTATATATTTTTTTATACAGCAGGTTCTTATTAGTTATCCATTTTATACATATTAGTGTATATATGTCAAACCCAATCTCCCAATTCATCCCACCACCACCACCCACCCCCTGCCACTTTCCCACCTTGGTGTCCATATGTTTGTTCTCTACATCTGTGTCTCTATTTCTTCCCTGCAAACTGGTTCATCTGTACCTCCTGCTGCTTTCCCCTCTTGGTGTCCATACGTTTGTTCTCTGCATCTGTGTCTCTATTTCTGCCCTGCAAACCGGTTCATCTGTACCATTTTTCTAGGTTCCACATATATGCGTTAATATATGATATTTGTTTTTCTCTTTCTGACTTACTTCACTCTGTATGACAATCTCTAGATCCGTCCACATCTCTACAAATGACCCAATTTTTTTCTTTTTATGGCTGAGTAATATTCCATTATATATATGTACCACATCTTTATCCATTCATCTATCGATGGGCATTTAGGTTGCTTCCATGACCTGGCTATTGTAAATAGTGCTGCAATGAACATTGGGGTTATATACCTTATAGTTTTTTTGACCCTCATTTCCTTCATGACTGTCATTGTGTTTAGTTTATATTTTGTAGTGAAACATTTTCATTACTTTTTCATTTCCTTTTGTGTATATTCTATAACAATTTTCACTTTGGTTACCATGGGAATTACATTTAACATTCTAAAGTTATAATACTCTATAACAGCTTAATTTCAATGACATTCAAAAACTCTGCTCCTTTGCTGCTTTGTTACCACCTATTTCAGATATTGATGTCACAAAATGCATCTTTATACATTGTGTGCTGTGGCATTGCCTTTAATGATATAGCCTCTGAAGTTGCATACTGTCACTTCCTGTCACATTCTGTTCATTAGAAGAGAGTCACTAAATCTGGCCTACATTCAAAAAGCATGGGATATTAGTTTCCATCTTTGGCAGGGAGGAGTGTCAAATAGTTTGTAGACGTATTTTTAAATGCTGGGACTTCCCTGGTGGTGCAGTGGTTAAGAATCCGCCTGCCAAGGCAGGGGACATGGGTTCGATCCCTGGTCCGGGAAGATCCCACATGCCGAGGAGCAATGAAGCCCATGCGCCACAACCACTGAGCCTGCATCTAGAGCCCACAAGCCACAACTACTGAGCCTGCATGCCACAACTATGAAGTCTGTGCACCTAGAGCCCATGCTCCACAACAAGAGAAGCCACTGCAATGAGAAGCTTGCACACCGCAACAAAGAGTAGCCCCACTCGCCACAACTAGAGAAAGCCCATGTGCAGCAATGAAGACCCAACACAACCAAAAATAAATAAATAAATTTATTTTAAATAAATAAAAAAATTATTTATTTTAAATAAATAAAACTGGAAATTTTAGAAAATTTGAACTTTAGGACAGTGGAGATAATTTAAATACAGAAGGAAGGAAGGGAAGGGTTTTCTCATTGGAAATCATTTGGACATGAATGAATGAATGAATAATTATTAGAACAAGAACTAGGATCAATCATGTTATCTTCATCTAGTATCTGTCAGTAGGCATTAAGAATGTCTTCAATAACAGTTTCTTATCTTGAATGTTGATTCAGCATTTTTATGTACTTTTGATCCCAAATCAGTTTTTTTTAAAGCAGAATTGATTTGGGATTTGCCTTTATATAAAAGAAACATGAGATTAGTTTCTGTGAATAATCCTGCTTTTCCACACGTCAACCTGAATTCAACACAAGTCTCTTATTAAAACCATGCCAAATCTTAGAGCAGTCAATTTTTAATTTTTAAGTTTTTACTTGAATCAAAGTTGAAAAGGAGCTTTTGTTTTTATATTTGTTTGTTTGCTTGTGTATTACCTACTACAACATAGAATTAGCTGTGAAATTTCTTGTGTGACTATTGGATTTATTTTAGCTTTTCCTACTTTCAATGTCTAATGTTTAAACTCTCCACTCAGTATTATGCCTGAAAAAAATGTGTATTTACCTAGTAGCTAAATAAAGTATGCATTAGGTCATACCAGCTCCTAAATACCCAAGTAATACAATGTATGAAGTTAAAAGGAAATGATAAACTGGAAAAAATGTAAAATACATAACAAGGATTGGTGACTTTAACATATATAAGAATTCATAAGGTAATGAAAAAGAATAAACATACTGAATGAAAAACTGGAAAAAGAAACTAAGCAGAAAACTTACTTGAGAAATAACAATTGCAGCTTAAGTGTTGAGCTCTTGCTATGGGACAGGAACTGTGCTAATAACAATCTGAATTGTCTCATGTAATTCTCAAATAATCTATTATTACTACTAATAATAGTAATAGTATGTGAAACATCATTATTGGTATTAAACTCATAATTTTATAACTCATAAAAATACAAATAGGCAGTTTGATTCTCACAAGGTGATTTAAAAAAAAACATTTTAAAATAAGGTTCTATTTTTTGCACATGTCTAATTGATGAAACAAAAATAGCAAAACCTCATTTAGAGGTAAATTTTGGATATCAGATAAAGATTTCTTCATATTCATTGCTTCTGGAAATATACAAACTTTCTGGAGTCCAATTTGAATAAGTAATAAAATATGGCAGAGAGTGTACATATAATGCTCATAAAATAATTGTCAAACAACAGAGTATGTTCAGAGGCAAAACTACAGCATATATAAAAATGTTAAAGCTGAGATATTTAGATATTTTTAACATGGAAAATATGAGACTTGAGATAACCTTCATTTAGTAGAATCTTCCCAGAGTTTACCAAGTATGTCAGTTTCTACATAGAAAATATTTATTGATGAAAATATTATGATCTACAGAGAAGAATCAATTAGCCATAAAATGAAAGTTTGAGGAATATGGCTGCCAATTTTATAAAGGAATAAGCAGACCATGTAATAGACTACTATAATATAGAGACTAATAATAATACACCATATTTGAAAACAAATATTTTTCAGAAAAATAACTGTGACATACTATTAGAGACATCTATGGCTAAGAGAATGATTAAAATACATTACTTTTTGCCAAGAATAATTATTTAGCCTATATTTTTGGATGATCAGAAAATATATTTTAAGAATTATTATAAATTTTGCTTTTTTATAAACAGATTATGATATTACAATTTTTAAAAGAATATATCTTTTGAAAATACTTTGGATAGAACTATTATATAAGTACACCAGAATAATAAATAATCATTGATAATTAAAATAAATAATTTAAAAATATTATTTTAATTATTTTTAATACCATCTTTCACTGTCAGAAATATCCTGGTGGGTGATAAATTATACAGTATATATTTTACCCAATAATAGTGATATATTCCTGGCACTCTGGGATGAACTAGACTGCAGGGTTGATTATGCAATGTGACATGAGGAGTACACAATGAATCTTTTTAAAATTATATAAATAAATGTGATAGTTCTTTTACAAATGTGTTTACAAACATATTCATATATAATCTAATTATTGGATAGCACAATTTTAAAATGTTTTATTCTTTTGGAGTCACCCTATTCTAGGAGAGCCATAAAGTCCACTGGCCAATAGAAAACATTGATTATTCAGGCATAAGAATAATGATAGATTACCCTAGAACAAGACTGAGATCAGGTACCATGGTATTTGATAATAACTTGCATCGAAAGGACATTCTATAGTTTATACATTTTATCTTTGCAGTGCTTGATTTGACCCTCACAACTCTGTAGAAGGCAGAACATGTTTGATTCATCTTCTTTTACAAAAATGAAATTTGAGATGAGTTTAAATGACTTGGTCAGGTTTAGTTTTGAGCTAGATTTTAGCTTAGGTCTTTCTCCAAGCTCATTAGTTATGTCTTTACAACATGTAATTTCTCATTGTTTCATAACAGTTAAATAGAGGAAGTTTTAAAAATTTCTAACACCTAAGTTACAGTTTTTGAACTTGTGACTGATGGTTTCATCATAGAAGCAGTAATTTCCCATTAAAACACAGATGGGTAACAACTGCAATTAAGACTCTTTTTCTGGTCTCTTGAGAGTCATCCTAGGTGTCTTCTTTTATTAGTATATTTACAGCTACTTAAAATACAACAATGAAATCTCTTGAGAATTCTGTTTTGTTGGGATGAACATAAGAAATGTTTTCAAGTCTGGCATTTATTATATGATTTATTTGATGACATTACCATTCTATGTAAAAATAAATTAATGAATGGCACAACCACTGTTATGAAGACCAACTATTGTTTTTGAATGTTCTGTCATTTATTCTCTTTCCATCTTTAGAGAAACTCAAGCTACACCAGCAGGGTCAGCCTAGTCATGGTCTCCAAGACCAATTTAATCATCTGCAGAAGGGATTTGGCAACGCCCAATATCTGGGACTTGATTTCAAAATATTATTTCTGGCATCATATACCCCTGCTTATAGTTTGCCTTGAATTGTGAAATTTACTTCTGTTATGCAGTTTTTATTTCATCTGTCTGTTCTGGAGCTACTTGTTTTTGCATTGATTTTTCCCCTTTATAACCTGTCTAATTTTTCAGAATCCTCTTGATTTTTCTAATTATGCTGCCATAGGTTTATAATTAAGTTTATATATATATATACATATACATATATATACACACATATATATATGAGTAAAGCTGATATTTGCTAATAAAGTATCCAAATGATAAAGATGACATCAGTCTACATTTCAAAGATGAGAACAGGGAGACCTTCAAGATGGCAGAGGAGGAGTAAGACGTGGAGATCACCTTCCTCTCCACAAATACATCAGAAATACATCTACATGTGGAACAACTCCTACAGAACACTTACTGAATGCTGGCAGAAGACCTCAAACTTCCCAAGTAGGGCAAAAAAAAAAAAAAAAAAAAAAAAAAAAAGAAAGAAAGAAAAAACAGACAAAAGAATAGGGACGTGACCTGCACCAGTGGGAGGGAGCTGTGAAGAAGGAAAAGTTTCCACACGCTAGGAAGCCCCTTCACTGGCAGAGATGGCGAATGGTGGCGGGGGGGAACATCAGAGCCATGAGGAGAGTGCAGCAACAGGGGTGCACAGGGCAAAGTGGAGAGATTCCCGCACAGAGGATCGGTGCCGACCAGCACTCACCAGCCCGAGAGGCTTGTCTGCTCATCCGCGGGGGCAGGTGGGGACTGGGAGCTGAGGCTCCAGCTTCAGAGTTTAGATTCCAGGGAGAGGACTGGGGTTGGCTGCATGAACATAGCCTGAAGGAGGCTAGTGTGCCACAGCTGGCCAGGAGAAAGTCCGGGGAAAAGTCTAGAACTGCCTAAGAGGCAAGGGACTATTGTTTCAGGGTGGGCGAGGAGAGGGGATTCAGAACACTGCCTAAACGAGCTCCAGATAAGGGCTCGAGCCACGGCTATCAGCGCAGACACCAGAGACGGGCATGAAACACTAAGGCTGCTGCTGCAGCCACCAAGAGTCCTGTGTGCAAGCACAGGTCACTATCCACACCTCCCCTCCTGGGAGCCTGTTCAGCCCACCACTGCCATGGTCCCATGAACCAGGGACAACTTCCCCAGTAGAACACACGGCACACCTCAGGCTGGTGCAACTTCATGCCGGCCTCTGCTGCAGGCTTGCCCTGCATTCTGTACCCCTCCCTCCCACCGGCCTGAATGAGTCAGAGACCCTGAATCAACTGCTCCTTTAACCCCATCCTGTCTGAGCAAAGAGCAGATGCCCTCAGGCGACCTATACTCCGAGGTGGACCAGATCCAAAGCTGAATCCCAGGAGCTGTGCAAACAAAGGAGAGAAAGGGAAATTTGTCCCAGCAGCCACAGGAGCAGTGGATTAAATCTCCACAAGCAACTTAATGTACCTGTATCTCTGGAATAACTGAATAGACAACGAATCATCCGAAAATTTAGGTGGTGGACTTTGTATGATTTTGTCTGTATAGCTTTACTTTTACCATTTGTCCTAGGGTTTTATCTGTCTGTGTTTTTTTTTATAGTA
Organism: Physeter macrocephalus; assembly: GCF_002837175.3. Taxonomy (NCBI): domain Eukaryota; kingdom Metazoa; phylum Chordata; class Mammalia; order Artiodactyla; family Physeteridae; genus Physeter; species Physeter macrocephalus. The sequence goes on along the minus strand of NC_041220.1, from coordinate 40,936,700 downwards.
TAGTTTTTTACTGCTGTTATAATTGGTGGATTTGTTTTTGGTTTGGTTGCTCTCTTCTTTCTTTCTCTTTTTTAAATTTTTTAAAATTTCTAATTTTTAAAAATTTTTTATTTCAATAACTTTATTTTATGTTTTCTTTCTCTTTTTCTCCCTTTTCTTCTGAGCCATATGGCTGACAGGGTCTTGGTGCTCTGGCCAGGTGTCAGGCCTGTGCCTCTGAGGTGGGAGAGCCAAGATCATCACATTGGTCCACCAGAGGCCTCCCATCTCCATGTAATATCAAAAGGCAAAAGCTCTCCCAGAGATCTCCATCTCAATGCTAAGACACAGCTTCACTCAACGACCAGCAAGCTGCAAGGCTGGACACCTTATGCCAAACAACTAGCAAGATAGGAACACAGCCCCACCCATTAGCAGAGAAGCTTCCTAAAATCATAATAATAAGTTCACAGAAACCCCAAAAGCAAAAGCTCTCCCAGAGATCTCCATCTCAATGCTAAGACACAGCTTCACTCAACGACCAGCAAGCTGCAAGGCTGGACACCTTATGCCAAACAACTAGCAAGATAGGATCACAGCCCCACCCATTAGCAGAGAAGCTTCCTAAAATCATAAGTTCACAGAAACCCCAAAAAACACCACTGGGTGCAGTCCTGCCCTCCAGAAAGACAAGATCCAGCCTCATCTACCAAACACAGGCACCAGACCCCTCCAACAGGAAGCCTACACAACCCACTGAACCAACCTTACCCACTGGGGGCAGACACCAAAAACAAGGAGAACTATGAACCTGCAGCCTGAGAAAAGGAGACCCCAAACACAGTAAGTTAAGCAAAATGAGAAGACAGAGAAACACACAGCAGATGAAGCAGAAAGGCAAAAACCCACCAGACCAAACAAATGAAGAGGAAATAGGCACTCTACCTGAAAAATAATTCAGAGTAATAATAGTAAAGATGATCCAAACTCTTGTAAATAGAATGAAGAAAATATAAGAAATGCTTAACAAGGACCTAGAAGAACTAAAGAGCAAACAAACAATGATGAACAACACAATAAATGAAATTAAAAATTCTCTAGAAGGAATCAATAGCAGAATAACTGAGGCAGAAGAATGGATAAGTGACCTGGAAAATAAAATAGTGGAAATAACTACCACAGAGCAAAATAAAGAAAAAAGAATGAAAAGAATTGAGGAGAGTCTCAGAGACCTCTGGGAAAACATTAAACACACCAACATTCGAATTATAGGGGTCCCAGAAGAAGAAGAGAGAAAGAAAGGGATGGAGAAGATATTTCAAACTTCCCTAATATGGGAAAGGAAATAGTCAATCATGTCCAGGAAGCACAGAGAGTCCCATACAGGATAAATCCAAGGAGAAACATGCCAAGACACATATTAATCAAACTATCAAAAATTAAATACAAAGAAAAAATATTAAAAGCAACAGGGGAAAAACAACAAATAACATACAAGAGAGACCCATAAGTTTAAGAGCTGAACTTTCAGCAGAAACTCTAAAAGCCAGAAGGGAGTGGGAGGACATTAAAGTGATGAAAGGGTAAAACCTACAACAAAGAATTCTGTACCCAGCAAGGATCTCATTCAGATTTGATGGAGAAATTAAAATATTTACAGACAAGCAAAAGCTAAGAGAATTCAGCACCACCAAACCAGCTTTTCAACAAATGCTAAAGGAACTTCTCTAGGCAGGAAACACAAGAAAAGGAAAAGACCTACAGTAACAAACCCAAAACAATTAAGAAAATGGTAATAGGAACATACATATTGATAACTACCTTAAACATAAATGGATTAAATGCTCCAACCAAAAGACATAGACTGGCTTAATGGATACAAAAACAAGACCTAGGGACACATACAGACTGAAAGTGATGGGATGGAAAAAGATAATCCATGCAAATGGAAATCAAATGAAAGCTGGAGTAGCAATTCTCATATCAGAAAAAATAGACTTTAAAATAAAGACTATTACAAGAGACAAAGAAGGACACTGCATCATGATCAAGGGATCAATCCAAGAAGAAGATATAACAATTTTTAATATGCACACAACATAGGAGCACCTCAATACATAAGGCAAATGCTAACAGCTATAAAAGTGGAAATCTAAAGTAACACAATAATAATAGGGAACTTTGACACACCACTTTCACCAATAGACATTTCATCCAAATTGAAAATTAATAAGGAAACACAAGCTTTAAATGACACATTTAAAAAGGTGGACTTAATTGATATTTATAGAACATTCCATCCAAAAACAACAGAATACACTTTCTTCTCAAGTGCTCATGCAACATTCTCCAGATTAGATCATATCTTGGGTCACAAATCAAGCACTGGTAAATTTAAGAAAACGGAAATCATATCAAGCATCTTTTCTGACCACAATGTTATGAGACTAGATATCAATTACAGGAAAAAATCTGTAAAAAATACAAACACATGAATGCTAAACAATACACTACTAAATGACAAAGACATCACTGAAGAAATCAAAAAATACCTAGAAAAAAATGACAATGAAAAGACAATGACCCAAAACCTATGGGATGTAGCAAAAGCAGTTCTAAGAGGGAAGTTTAAAGAAATACAATCCTACCTCAAGAAAAAAGAAACATCTCAAATAAATAACCTAACCTTACACCTAAAGCAATTAGAGGAAGAAGAACAAAAAAACCCCAAAGGTAGCAGAAGGAAAGAAATCATGAAAATCAGATCAGAAATAAATGAAAAGAAATAAACTGAACCAGGAAGAAATAGAAAATATAAACAGACCAATCACAAGCACTGAAATTGAAACTGTGATTAAAAAATCTTCCAAAAAACAAAAGCCCTAGACCAGATGGCTTCACAGGTGAATTCTATCAAACATTTAGAGAAGAGCTAACACCTATCCTCAAACTCTTCCAAAATATAGCAGAGGGAGGAACACTCCCAAACTCATTCTATGAGGCCACCATCATCCTGATAACAAAAACACACAAAGATGTCACACACAAAAAAAAACTACAGGCCAATATCACTGTTGAACATAGTTGTAAAAATCGTCAACAAAATACTAGCAAACAGACCCAACAGCTCATTAAAAGGATCATACACGATGACCAAGTGGGGTTTATCCCAGGAATGCAAGGATTCTGCAATACAGGCAAATCAATCAATGTGATAGCCCATATTAACAAATTGAAGGAGATAAACCATATGATCATCTCAATATATGTAGAAAAAGCTTTTGACAAAATTCAACACCCATTTTTGATAAAAACTCTCTAGAAAGTTGGTATAGAGGGAACTTACCACAGAAACCATTTACACTAAGATCAGGAACAAGACAAGGTTACCCACTCTCACCACTATTATACAACATAGTTTTGGAAGTTTTAGCCACAGCCGTCAGAGAAGAAAAGGAAATAAAAGGAATAATAATCGGAAAAGAAGACCTAAAGCTGTCTCTTTTTGCAGATGACATACTATACATAGAGAATCCTAAAGATGCTACCAGAAAACTACTAGAGCTAATCAATGAATTTGGAAAAGTAACAGTATACAAAATTAATGCACAGAATTCTCTTGCATTCCTATACACTAATGATGAAAAATCTGAAAGAGAAATTAAGAAAACACTCCCATTTACCATTGCAACACAAAGAGTAAAATACCTAGGAATAAACCTACCTTAGGAGACAAAAGACCTATATGCAGAAAACTATGACACTGATGAAGAAATTAAATATGATACAGATGGAGAGATATACCATGTTCTTGGATTGGAAGAATCAATATTGTGACAATGACTATACTACCAAAAGCATTCTACAGATTCAGTGCAATCCCTAGCAAACTACCAATGGCATTTTTCACAGAACTAGAACAAAAAATTGCACAATTTGTATGGAAAAACAAAAGACCCCCAGTAGCCAAAGCAATTTTGTGAAAGAAAAATGCAGCTGGAGGAATCAGGCTCCTGGTCTTTAGACTATACTACAAAGCTATAGTAATCAAGACAGTATTTTACTGGCACAAAAACAGAAATATAGATCAATGGAACAGGATAGATAGCCCAGAGATAAACCCATGCACATATGGTCACCTTATTTTTGATAAAGGAGGCAAGAATATACAATGGAGAAAAGACAGCCTCTTCAATAAATGGTGCTGGGAAAACTGGACAGCTACATGTAAAAGAATGAAATTAGAACACTCCCTAACACCATGTACAAAAATAAACTCAAATGGATTAAAGACCTAAATGTAAGCCTAGACACTATAAAACTCTTAGACAAAAACATAGGCAGAACACTCTATGACATAAATCACAGCAAGATCCTTTTTGACTCACCTCCTAGAGAAATGGAAATTAAAAAAATAAACAAATGGGACCTAATGAAACTTAAAAGCTTTTACACAGCCAAGGAAACCCTAAACAAGACAAAAAGACAACCCTCAGAATGGGAGAAAATATTTGCAAATGAAGCAACTGACAAAGGATTAATCTCCAAAATATACAAGCAGCTCATCAGCTCAATATCAAAAACAAACAACCCAATCCAAAAATGGCCCAAAGATCTAAATAGACATTTCTCCAAAAAGATATACAGATTGCCAACAAGCTGATGAAAGGATGCTTAACATCACTAATCATTAGAGAAATGCAAATCAAAACTACAATGAGGTATCACCTCACAGCAGTCAGAATGGCTATCATCAAAAAATCTACAAACAATAAATGCTGGAGAGAGGAAAAGGGAATCCTCTTGCACTGTTGGTGTGAATGTAAATTGATACAACCATTATGGAGAATACTATGCAGGTTCCTTAAAAAACTAAAAATAGAACTACCATATGACCCAGCAACCCCACTCCTGGACATATACCGTGAGAAAACCAGAATTCAAAAACTGTCATGTTCCACAATGTTCATTGCAGCTCTATTTACCATAGCCAGTACATGGAAGCCACCTAAGTGTCCATCAACAGATGAATAGATAAAGATGCGGCACATATATACAATGGAATATTACTCAACCATAAAAAGAAACAAAATTGCGTTATTTGTAGTGAGGTGGATGGACCTAGAGTCTGTCTTAGAGAGTGAAGTAAGTCAGAAAGAGAAAAACAAATACTGTTTGCTCACGCATATATATGGAATCTAAAAGAAAAGAAAAATTTTCTGAAGAACCTAGGGGCAGGACAGGAATTAAGATGCAGATGTAGATAATGGACTTGAGGACAGGGGAGGGGGAAGGGTAAGCTGGGACAAGTGAGAGTGGCATGGACATATATACACCATCAAATGTAAAATAGGTAGTGGGAAGCAGCTGCATAGCACAGGGAGATCAGATAAGTGCTTTGTGACCACCTAGAGGGGTGGGGTAGGGAGGGTGGGAGGAAGATGCAAGAGTTAGGAGATATGGGGATATATGTATATGTATAGCTGATTCACTTTGTTATAAAGCAGAAACTAACACACCATTGTAAATCAATTATACTCCAAAAAAGATGTGAAGAAAAAAAAAGTTTAGAACAGCAGAAATTGTTCATCATCTGACTTACTTTTAAGTCTTTGCTTTTATAATAATAGTTACATACCAGGTATTGCTCTATGTACTTCACACACAATAGATATTTTAGTATTCACAACAACCGGACAAAATAAGTGCTAATATTCTGAATTCAAAGAAAAGGAAATGGAAGCATGAAAGGTTAAGTAAATCAACAATGTTACATTTCTAATGTGTTGTAGAGCTGTGATTCAAAGCCAAGCAATTTAACTCCAGAGTCAGTGCATCTTTTTTTTTTTTTTTTTTTTTTTTTTTTTTTTTTCTGCCGTGGCCTCTCCCGTTGCGGAGCACAGGCTCCGGACGCGCAGGCTCAGCGGCCATGGCTCACGGGCCCAGCCGCTCCGCGGCATGTGGGATCCTCCCAGACCGGGGCGCGAACCCGGTTCCCCTGCATCGACAGGCGGATGCGCAACCAGTGCGCCACCAGGGAAGCCCCAGTGCATCTTTTAATTCTTATCTTATATAACTTCTGACCTGAAAGCAACTATGACTTTTTGTAACATGTTTTCTGTTACTAAGAATCAAAATTAGTACTCATTGCCATGGATTCTGGTTCTACACATTTTCTTTAGATCACCCATCCTTCTCCTCAATCAGATTATTCATTCTTTCATTAATTTTTTAATTAGTGTCTTTCTCTAGCCAAAGCCTGCAATTAATCAGCTCTACCTTCTTTTTTTAATATTGCTAAGTTTGCATTTATGCTATGACCTTTCTTTTAAAAGCATCACACTCCTTTTATCAATACAACCTAAAATTAAACGTAACAAAACCATTTGCTAAACAAATTAGAAACTCACCTCTGCATGCATCCTCATTCAGGTTAAGATTAGTTAACTATTTCCCCTGCATCGCTGTGCATTGTTTTATAAATGTATGGGTTCATTCTATCCTATTACATGTTGAATAACTTTTCTAATATGTTTTCATTTTTTTCTGGCTCTATGAAGATTACCTTGAATGATGATTTATGAACATTGAAGAAACCTACACCATGCATATAGAAGTCAAGTTCTAGCCATAGCATATCATTGCAATCTATAATTACTCATTATGACACCTTCATTATCCAACATGATTTCAGTAGAGAGTGTTGTATTCTGGGTACTTTAAGACCCCAGTCTATTATGAAGGTCAACCTCCTTTGTTTTTGATAGAACACTTTAAAACATACATTAGAAAGTTTACTGAACATAATTTTATCTTTCTTTGATAACTAGGAGTCAACGATAGTAGTAATATCCTTGAGGATCTGTTAGGCTATGATAGTCCGCAGAGGATATTGAGTGACTTTGGACTCAGCTTTTCATTTCATTCAAAGCCTCAGGGCATTTGAGCTCCTTTAAAAGTGATTTCTCCTTGGGATTCATTGCGATCTGTAGTCCTTTCTGCCACTGCTCAGCATTGTGGTTTAGTCTGCTGTTTAAGAACCCCAACTGTTCTAATCAGTAAGGACTATTTAAGTATTAGGTATTACTGATTGTTCCATGTCATGCATATTCTCTGTCCTCCATCTAAATATTTGTAATGTTACAGAGTTACATGGGTGGACTCTTCCTCTCTTTTATCTTACACTCTTCCCTAGAGAACTTCATTAAGTCCCATGAGTTTAAAAAGCATGTATGTATTTATGACAAAAAAAGTGTTTTTAATACTTTGTAGTACAGTTTATGTGAGATTATCTTTTCTCTATTCAAGTATCCTCTCTCTTCTCCCTCCATCACCCTCCCCAATAATAAGCAACCACACAATTGTGTTTAATATGCATTTTGTATGGTTTACAAGATGTTTATGTAAATGTATTTTTAAGTAAATTGCGCTACGATTTACTTATTGTGTCTTACTTTTTTCCTTCTTTTCTACTAAATAGTATGCTTTAAGAGCTATGCTTATTGCTTTGTGTACATCTAGTTTGTTGCTTCTAATTGTTGTATCTACTACTTGCAGCCACCATATTTTTACCTATTTTGTCTCTCAACGATGAACACCCACATTACATCCAACTCACTGATCCCCTGAGTAAAGCTGAAGTGAGAATGCATGCCTATATCTCTGTGTGGATCTCTGAAATAATTTATTTAAAATATTTAGGAGGAGAATTGCTGAAGCATTGCACCTCTTCGAAAATGACTCTATCATTTACATTCCCAAGACCAATGCATGTTGCAGGCAGTGCCTGGCAATACTCAACTTTCAACTTTTGCTAGTCTAATAGTTATAAAGTGATTTTTAGTCTTAATTTACATTTTCTGGTTGTTAAAGATTTTGAGAATCTCTACATATGCTTCTGTGTCATTTTTAAGGTATAATAAAATATTTTAGAATATAAAAAATATCTATTAGGAAAAGGACAATGCTCCAGCATAATTGATGACTTGAACTTCAGCACCAAACATTTAATAATACCTTAGATGAATAAATGTATTATTAGTTGTAAAAATTCTTCAAGTCTATCATTCTCTAGACGTACTCACACTAAGCCCCCATAGTCACAGGTCCCAGTTCCCAGTAGGAAAATGTGGCTATTTTCAGTGAAGATGCATGCATATCTAGACATTACCTGCAACTTAACTTCTGTTACTTTTCTTCCTACTGTACAGTTCAGTAGTGCAGATATAGAAGCATGTATTCCATCCGACTCAACAAGTTAGATGATATTTCTAACTTCTACTGTGAAGCATAATTCATTTCCCCATAACTCTTTTCATCCCTGTTAATTAAAAAAAAGAGAAAAAATATCCTAAACACTGTTCATTGTCATATAGAAATATTTCATGAGGTTTTGGCAAAAAGAAAATAATAAAAGAAACTATGATATGAAAGAAACAAAGTACTTGAAGTATAAATATACTTAAATGTAAATGAGTAGGTAAATAACAGATGAGGCTGGTCCTATATATATATCTTCCTTTTCATTCATTATCATGTGTTCTGCAGTAATTCTTATTTTTTTTTTCTAATTTTGTTTCCAGCTCCTTGAAATATTTCTCAGTCTATGTCATAAAACCTAACAATAAGAGAGATATATGAAATAAAATTAGTTTTCAATTCAGACTCTAGTGTACAAACAAATCAATTTTCCCCTAAAATATATTATTTTTACAATTTTATAACACATTCAATGCTGTCTCACCTCACAGGATGATGAAATTTTTTTCTTTTCTTTGTCAGTTTTAATTCTCCAGGTGGTTTAATTAAAGTCTCGTGACTTTATATATCAGTGGCATCCTGAATACTCCCAAATTTATATTACCGGTCCTGATGGGTTCTCAGACCTTCAAACTCTTAAATCCAACTGCTAATTCTACATGTTCACCTTCATACATAACTGGCTTCTCAAACATAAAACATAAAAGAGGAGACTCAGTTTCCTCCCTGCAACTCTGCACATCCTCCAGTCTTCAACATTTCAGGAATTGGCATTATCATCACCAATTTTCTCAGGCAAAAAATTTTGAGTCATCATTGACTTTTCTCTTTCTCTCATCCTCTTCATTCTGTCCTGATGAGAACTATGTGTCACTCATTCTACTCTATAATCAGGAAGAATATCTGCATTTAACATGTGACATTAAATACTGAACAAATTAATGGACCAATTAATTACACTTAGGTTCATTTAAGCCTTCATCCACAATTATACTTTTGTTTAAATTATAATTTTATTTGGATAAGTAATTATAATAGAAAGAATCATGGAATTATAGAATGGAAAAGGATCTTAGGAGTGTATATTTCAACCTCTTCACTTTAGGGATGAAAAAACAGAGTTTCATGGAACTTGTTTCTTTCTCAAGGCTTCATATTTAGTCATTGTCAGACCAGAGGAAAAATCAGACCTCCTAATTTCTAGACAAGAGTTCTTGCCTATATTTCGCCAAATTTTTTTGGCCAAAGTTAAAACAAACATGTATGGATATTCAAGAATCTCTTCTGAATATTTGAAAATAAAAATCAATGGTAGCATGTAAACTGCAGTGGGGATGATTTGTTTGAAGCTGCTAAGAGATGCTAATTGTCTAAAATTACTATTGCCTGTATTCATTATATTGAAAATGAATGCAGAAGATAAAAATGGATATAAAATTGAGCATCTGGGAGGAGAGTAATGAATGTTAGGCAGCTGAAAATAAATGAGTGATTCAGTGGCCAGACTGATTCATTTTCATAATGTGTACTAAAATATATAATGTTACCAATTAAACAGCATGGTCAGATCAATATATAACAAAAGAGTTAAATGGTTAACTGTGGGAAACATTTAGAAAGTAGAATGTAGCTTTTAGAATTTTACCATTGTTTTTCATGTTCATAGCTCTAGGAACTGGGAATAAGTAGAAGTCATAGAAGGGAACCATAATGTACTCAAAAGGGTTGTCTTCCTGTTAGCCTTCTATCTAGAAGTTATTCCTTCCAGAACTGCATCTAATTTTTCCCTGTGAAAGCAACAGTGCCAACATGTATAGCACAACCCCTACTTCTGAGGAATAATAAAATTATTCTCTGGAAAACAACAGTTGGGACAGATACAAACCTGTGACTGTTAAAATGGAGAAAACTAATCAGTTTTAGATGGAACGGTTAACCAACTATGGTGGTCCTGAATTTAATCCTAGAAAACTAAGATGTAATAAATAATTATTTGCAAGCAGGATAATATTTAGAGCTACATTGATGTAATTTCTCATTTACATTTTCCTAAATGTATCATTTTTCCTAGTCAAAGCAAGATTTGGGGCTGAGGTTGAGATGATGAGGCATTTAGATCATCACCATAGAAGTATAAAAGTGAAAAAATATTAATATCACTTTCTGACATTCTATAAAATATTTTGCTATAAAGCAACATGGTTGAAAGATAGGTTTTGTAGAGAACAAGAGAGAGCAGAGGTTTTCTGAGTTCCTTTAAACAACAAAAGTCAGGGCAGGAGAACTCAAATAATAGCATTTGTAATATATAGATAGATAGATGAGCAGGTAGATGCATGAATGGATGGATGGATGGACAAACAAATGGACAGACAGACATATGATAGATAGGTAAATAGATGGATAGACAGATACATCCTATGCTTTTGTCATGTGAAGTTGACTGAAAGTTGAAACACAAAGCTTGACCCTTCTGTTCCTAGTATATTTCAGAGATAGTAACTGGGGACAGAGGCATGGGGCTCACTTAGGTTCTGACCTTCAGCTTTATGAGAGGAAGATGTGTTAGGTAGGTTAAGGGTGACCTGGAAATACGGTATTCTTGCTGTTATATCCATATAGATTCTACAAGGATATTTCCTCACAAGCTGCTCCTACCCCAACCTGGGGCAGTGTCCATGCCAAATTCAGCAAAGAAATACAGCATGATTGGGGCAGGGAGAGAGCTAGAATTTCACTTTCTCAGGCCCCAAGAAAGGTCTTTGAGTTGAGTTAATGGGCTTGCCTTGGGGTCCATGTAGCAAGCAATGAAGTAAATCTTTCACAGAGTCTTGGAAAATTAGCTAGACCAGGGGTTCAGTGCAGAGTATAGCAGATTCTCAAATGGCCTAAATTACTGTCAAGAACCAAGTTGAGGCAAATTGGACAAGAATACCTACTATGCCTAACTGTTGTAAGGGCAATTCTCCATGGCATTTTTTTTTTTTTTTTTTTTTTTCAGTACACAGGCCTCTCACTGTTGTGGCCTCTCCCGTTGCGGGGCACAGGCTCCGTACGCTCAGGCTCAGTGGCCGTGGCTCACGGGCCCAGCCGCTCCACGGTATGTGGGATCCTCCCGGACCGGGGCAAGAACCCGTGTCCCCTACATCGGCAGGCGGACTCTCAACCAGTGCGCCACCAGGGAAGCCCCCCTCCATGGCATTTTTTCATGTCTTGTGATGGCTTTTGTCCTGGACAAGGATGTTTGCACAGCAAATAGCCTTGGAGGCTAGAGATAGAGTCTCTTTCTGAGGTAGAGGGTATATACGTTTTCTAACCAGTATAATGAAGGTAGGGAATGTCTCCCTACCTTCCTTGCTTATATTCCTGGGTTATAAAATAATATCTGTCTTGGGAAGTGAGGAAGACAGGTTTGCTGGAAATCCTTTTATAAGATTGGAGATTTTCTAATCTTAGAAATCTTCAGCCATGAAACAGACCATATGCACAGACACAATTGGACCACCTCTGAATTGCCCCCCTGAGACTTAGTGGAGGAGAGGAACAGTTACAAATATGAAGCTTATGTGCTTGCTGTGCTTTGAGTAATAAACTGTCTAAATGCAATTGAGTTCATTGTTTCTTTACTGACTGAAACTATGGAAGTGTGGTGAATCAACCTAGTAGCTACCAGTGTCTTAGGGACCACTGACCATCTTGACACTAACCAAGCCTAAAGACCACACCTGGAAATGACAAGCTGGAAAATTTATCTACGAATACCAGTATACAACCAGTAATAATCACGTAGTTAAGAAATGTTATCATGGAGGCAAAGGAGTCAGCAGATTTATACAGATTTGAGGACCTCTTGTTCTGCTACCATGAGCTCTGCTACTGTTAAATCCTTTTCTAATAATGTTGTTACTGTGTAGTTTAGTAAAATGTTGTTGAAAGAGCATGAATAAATATGTCTGAGAGACTGGGATTCAAAGATCAGTTTTGGACACTTATTAGTTGATTACCATTGGCATGTTGCTTGACCCTTAAAAGACTTACTTTTCTTATCTATAAAACGAGGTTAAATAATAATACATAGCTCACAGTTATTGTAAAGAGTAAATTTTTCAAGACAGCTATGGTACTTGACTGTTAGCCTTAGAGCTGTTCTTTAAGTTTGAACTAAAAGTGATTTAAATTTTATTTATAAATTCTTAACATATTGTTAACTAAGTCACCATTCTATTGTATGTACTAAATTAAGCAGAGGTAATTTTCAATGTCATTCATCTTCATAACAACCTTATGAGGTGGGTATTCTTAACTCCCATTTTACAAATTAAAAAGTTTAGTCTCTAAGAGGTTAAATAACTTGCCAAATATTATCCATTTAATAACCCTCAGAGTTGATTTTTAAACACAGGTCTCTCTGATGTGCAAAATGTATGCTTTCTCCACTCTGCTTTCATAGCATTATGAAAAATTTGGGAAAATGAGAAAAGAAAAATCACCAAATTATCACAATAATCATTATCTTTTCATTCCATGAAAATATATTTTCCTTTCAATTATTATAAATACTTTTATGATTCATTTTAATCATAAAAATATCTGCAGTTAGAAATGTATTGGGTTACATACTTTTTGATTGATATGGAACTCATTTAATAATACACTTAACTTCAAAAACATTATTAATTTATTAATCTTTTTCACTGTGGAAGACATTATTTTATTGCATTTAGTCAGGAAAATTTAACTTTGATTTACCAATTAAAGTCAATTAAAAATTTTATCTATAATGAATATTTAATCTTTTTTATTGGTTTAAAAAGATTAAGAAATAAGTTATGTGCCATTTTAAGCTAGAGGAAAATATGTAACTCTATAATACTAATATCAAAATAAGATAAAAAGAAGGCAATTAGTCCATTGCAAATGGCTAATTTGTTAAGGGCTCAATCTTTAACCCTTTATCAGAGACTGAATTTACAAAGATGTTTTCATGCTATTTAGATGTCTGCAGGAAAAATAGCATGAGGTTATTTACATTTATATTTCTAACTCTAGAGGTCTCGTGTTTTATGTTCCTTTAAGACAAATGTAAGTCATTATGTTCGTGTCACAGGCAAGAAGAACTTGACATTTGTTCACTTTGGGCAGTCGTGGACATACAAGTTGCTGAACTGCATAGAGATGTGAACAAGTCAATAAGACCTCTCTCCTGACTTCATATTGTTTACATTACTTGTCAAGCTGTTTTCTTTCATCTGCCTCATACTACATTCTATAGATAATAGAGTATCAAATATGTTACCCTGAACTCCTACACTGATAATTATGTTCCTTCAATAACTAAGTTTGAAAAGGTTTTCAGGATTAGCCTTTGGAAAGTGGATGAAAGCCTTCCTCTTTGAATGTGGGAGGGATATAGGATTTGCTCAGAAACCAGCTCCCTATTGCATCCACAGCCCTTAGAGAACACAGGGGATACTCAAATACATAAGGGAAAATAATTTAAAAGGAAGAATCAGCAGATTAACAAATAAATTATTGAGTGAATCATGAGGTTTAATGGAATTTTTCTCTTCATTTAAAATAGTTTACCTACAATGTTATATAAATATCTCACAGTAGATGATATACAAAGGAGTCCAAACAATAACCACCAATCAACTTGTTTTGATTGAATGTTTATCTATCACTATTTGGGGTCAGCAGTTTAAGCCCAGGTATCAACTTAGTCAATTGATTACTAATTAGTAAATAATATTTTCTAATCAATCATAAGTTCTTTAATTAAAATAATTACAATGAGAATCAAAATAAATCCAGTATGCCCTATGTACATAGAAGCACATAGGAAGGATTCCAACATGCTCAAGGAGGTCATAGAATTCTTCTTGGAGGAAGTGATCCTCACACTGAACACATTGTTAGTGTAATTGTATTTTGAAAGTGATTTTTACCAAAATAAAATATCCAGTCCAAAATTATCGGTAAATATATGATAGAAGTATGTGGATTCCTACTTCTTATCTTCTTTAAGCTTTGCTCACATATCACCTTGTCACTCAGTCTTATTCTGACCACTCTTTTAAAATTACATTCCATCCTCCCTGAATTTAGATTCCTTTTATCCTGCTCTTCATTCTCTTTTTCCCATTCACTATCATTTCTATCTATGTACTACATAATTTATTCATGTTTTATGTTTATTGTTTATCCTCCTCAACAAAATGTAATCTCCATAATGCTGAGCATTTTGTCTTATTTCACCTTCTCCCAGGTTCCTAGAGCATAATAAGGATTACTTTTTTGAATGAATAAATGAATTAAGAGCAATTCAATAAGTTTCTGTTACATGAATAAATGAATTAAGAGCAATTCAATAAAATTTTTTGAATAAACAAATGAATGAAAAGTAATGATAGAGTAGAAGGTGAAGGAATATGATGCATTTAATAATATAGCTACAATTTATGGGTTGCTTACATTGTGACAAGTACTGTACTATGTACTTTAAAGTGTTGTATAATTTAATTTTTATGATAATGCCATAAAATGGATACTATAAGCATCTTCACTCTAAAGATAAAAAGAATGGGCTACAGAGAGTTTTAATTACTTACCCAAGAACACACTACAAGTAAATATTAGAATGGGGATTGAATTGGCCTGTTCTATTACTGTAAGGAAAGAGAAAGAAAGGAAAAGAGAGACAGACAGGCAGACAGACAGACAGAGAGAAACAGAGAGAGAGAGATAGACAGAGACAGAGAAATAGGCTATCATTTAATGCACTGGAATGGAACCCTATTTAACTGGACAATTTTTCAGATATTCTGTGCTTTGAGCTAATGAAATTTTGGAATTGGAAAAGAACTTTAAAACAATCTTTTCCATTTTATTTTTTCAATAAGAAAATCAAGGCCAGGTTCAGTAAGGATTTGAAATATATACATTTCCAAGTTATTTAATTATATCACTTAGCTTCCCAGCTAAAAAATAAATATATATTGTAGTTGAATGTTATATAATTGTTGCACATGAAAATATTACATAAATCTGCATATACATAAATTACATAAACAAATTACATAGATCTCCCATAGCAAATCAAACAAATGCAAAATTGAAAAACATGCAGAAAATCCATTTTCTTAGAAATAGATAATTTCTATTCATTTAAGGTTTAATTAGCACTTACTCTATCGCTAGGCTTGGGAATAAAGAAAGAAATTATATATTCTCTGACATAAAAAACTGTTGTTATAAGAAGATAAAGTGAGTTCATTAATAATAAAAATTTTTAAAAACAATTCATCTTAAAGAAGGAAAATAAGCAAGCCAACCTTCAGGGGAATTTTTAAAATCAATCCCCAAAGTTATGAGCTTTCTCTCAAAATACAAACCAAATCAAATCCCAACCCATGTTAAACACTGGAACAAACATTTTGAGAAGGTTGACTTTATATATTCAATAGGACCTTCAAAGGGCAAAGTATATGGCTATAAGTTAATTTATTGAATCTCTTGTTATGGCAGATTTTATGTAAAATTATTCCCAGGATGTTAGCATTTAAAGATAACTAAACTTCACAGCCTGAAGATTTGAGGTTAAGGACAGGCCATCTCAGGAGAATAATAAAACAAAAGAGGTTAGTTTGGTGAAGGGCACTGCCTTCTATAGGTCCTTATAAGATAGACTGTAATAGAAAAATTATTCAACATAGCTGTTGTTCTTGAATTATCTTTCCAGGGATTTGGACCAAAAAAAAAGGTGTTTTAGATTCTTTCACATTAAAAATGTTCCTTATTTTCATAATTATTTATAGTATTTTAATATATATCCTGGTTTTGCTTTATATTTGATTAAACGTTAATATGTTCTATCATTTTAATCACTTAAAACTGTCTTTTGTGAGAATTATCAATACAGTATAATTTACACACTAATTGAATAATCAGTCCAGAAAATATATTCATGCAAACTTTTATTTTAATCAGAGATTATAGATTGAAAAGTGTAATAAACTGAAACCCTCACTTCACTACGACTCACTCTGGAGTAGAACTTGTTATAAGTTTGCAACATCATGTCTATCACCCAACAGGTAGATAACATCTGAGCAGAGACCTGAAAGAAGTGTGGAAATAATCATGTGGAAATCTGGAAATCTAGAAGAAGTGTTTCAGGCAAAGAAGCCCTAAAGCTGGAGGCCAAAATAGCTTGAGAAGAGAAAGAGAGGAAAAATGTTAAGAACAAGAACAGAGAAGGACTAGGGAAAGGTGATGGAGTTTACATCATTGTAGGGCCACCTAAGGATTTGGATTTTGCTCTGAGTAAAGTGGATTTAGCAGAGGAATGACATGCTTACACGTATATTTTGGAAGGATCGCCTTAACAGTTTTGTACAGCAGCCTATGAAGAGAGGGCTGGATCTTCAGGAATCAATCAGGAGGCTATTGCAGCAATTTTGTTGGTATATTGCTCTTTCTTGAACCAAGATGATATTGACTTAGAAATTGAAGGCAATAAGATTAGAGTCATTTCCTGTGAGTAGAGACAAGAATTTAAGGAATTTTCTATAAAGGTACTACATGGAGCAATAGTTGGAGTTAGGAAGTTTATTCTTTTCCTTTTTAAAATAGGAGATATTGAAGACTATTTATATGCTCCTGGGGAATGATCCAGTAAAGGGGAAAAATAACAAGTCAGGGACAAAAGAGACAGTTGATGGTACAAAATCCTTGTGGAGGGAAAATGAGATAGATAGAATGAAGGGCAGGAGTAAAAGACTGATTTTATACAGGAATAAGGACTGTCTATCCATTATAGTAAAACTGAAGTATGTGGATTCGGAGACAGGTAGGATGGTAGTTTTAGTATGAGTTTGTGGATGCTTTCTTTCTTTTTTTTTTTTTTTTTTAGCAGTTTCTATTTTCTAGAAGAAATAAGAATCAACATCATCAGCAGAGAGTAAATGATAGATGCTCTGTTGAAAACGTGATAAGAGGAAAATGTGAAATAGTCATGCAAAGAGAAGGGAATTTAACAACTAGGGAAATGGGACCAAATAGTTAGGCAGTACTAACATTCTACTTAATACCAATTATGATTAAACTGAGAAGAGTTGGCATCATTGTGAGTTTCTCTGGTAACATTTCATTTTAGAGTTCAAGAGAAAAGCACATAGAAATGGTTTTGGCCAGTTTGAGTTTTGTATGTTAAGTATGAGTGGAGAGAGGAAATAAAGATAAAGTTATATGCAAGGAAGCAATTATACTAATGGGTCATGGAATTTAAGCCAAGTAAACACAAATGTGAACCCGAGGGAATGAAGGACATTAAAATGTTAGGTCAGTAGAAAGAAGGTACCAGTAGATTCAAAGAAAAGTAGGAGTTGAAATCCAAGGAGAGAGGTGGGAAAATAGCTGGGGTGTTTCAAGAATGAAATGCTTGCAAATGAGATTACAAAGAAAGTACAGTTATTTTTAATGACAATGTTATAGTCTATGAAAATTTAAATTATTAATAATTATGACAAGAATATCTTTGGAGACAGTGAGAGTACACTAGGTTTTGAAATAGTCAAAGACAGAGACAAAGTGCCTTTGGGAGCCTCTGGGTGTTGCTATAAAGAGCAATCATGGAAAATATAATCTCATGGCCTGTTCTTTAAGGCCGGCATTTTTATGGACAAGAGAGGGGAAACTTTCTAGAAGCACCAATGATGCATATTATAGACTATCACATCATCTCCAGGTTCAGAGATATGAAGGATGTGGAACAGCAGCCATATTTGAAAGGATCAAAGAGAAATTAATGTCTCCAAGAAAGAAGCAGATTTCAATTAGATCAAAAAGTAGAAGTGGAAGGGAATGTTTCAAAGGAAGTCATATGTATGGGAAATTTTATTTATGTCAGATCATGAGTTCCATAAGACAGAGTGGAAGGTTTTGTGGACTTAGGTATGAGTGGGAGATGGGGTTAGATTGATAGAGTCTGGTGGAGCTGAGAGCCTAGCTGGTGAGGAATGACCAAGCAGATGGTTCAGTATTCTTTTGAGGATTAATGGAAAGAAGACTGTAGGGCATGTGAAAGTCATCCTGAGGGTCTCTGGGGAAAACCTTGATGTCGAGGCAGTGAGAGTTGGAGAGAGTGAACCAATGTGAAGCTTTCCAGCATCCTGGAGCACTCTGAGGCTTATTTTTCACTCTTGCCCAAGAACAATATTTATATTTCTTATTGGATTCCCTGTTGTTTTGCATGTTGTGACCTGTTCTGTCAAACTAGGTAACTTTGAAAACAGAACCTAGTCTTATATTTTTAAAATATGTCCTTACTCCACTAACTCAACGTGCTAAGGGCATAACTTGGTAGATGCAAGCATATGACAGGATAGATTATTTCAGGGGCAATATGTTTTCTTTATCCTAAAATAAAAATGCATTGGAGCTCATATGTACACTTTACCAAGTGGGAAATTAATTAACTGTATAAACTGGAAACCAAGTCATCATACGATCAGTATCAAGGGAGCCACATCATTTTGTTTTTATGGTATAAAACTGACATAATTTCTCCAAAGTGAAAAATTTAGCCTAAAGTGTTGTGCCTAAATGAAATATCAGAAATTTCTTCCAGGAATGACCTACCTTCTGCATTAAAGAGAAAATAAGCTAAGAAAACTTATTATTATTATTATTTTTGCCCCTTGTGGGAACAATCCTCCCATCCCCGAAGAAAAGACTTTCAGTCCTTACATTCACGCCTTGTAGAACCACATATTTTCCACAATCTTTCCCTAAAAAGAGATGAGAGAGATACAAAAGAGTCACAGTGTAATTCTTTGGAAAGTGAAGAGTAGGACTTCAGTGTTATCTTTAGAGGAACTGGGAAAGGGAGGAGAAAAAAGAGAAATGCATGTCTATATATAATTAAAATAAGAGTGACAGTAACCAATTGATTTTCAAGTCTATTAACACTCATGCCTATAAAGGCCAGAGCAAATGTCTGTTAACTCAGCATTTCCCATAATCCATCTGGCCATGAAACTTCTTTTTCACTTAATATAGCTTGAAAGATTATGACCACAAAATAACAGAGGTGAGTACCTTACATATAAATCAAATATTGATCACTTTAGTATATTTATTAGATGCAACTAATTCTTTCATTTGAAATATGAACATATGGCAAGAAAGCCCAAAGGAAAATATTGGAAAAGCACTATGTACATGACCATATTTCAATTATTGCTCATTTCTTCCTGTCTCTTTCAAACAATGTCCCAAACTCGGGTACAACATAGAAGCCTTCTGACATTACTAACTTCTCTTCTAATTGACCTCTAATTGCTAACCTCTCTTCCAATTGACCTTCCCATAGGATCTTATTGATAATGAAGTTACAGATTTGAGAATGTAAAAATGTCTTTTGCTTTTTTTTACTGATAGTAAACAAACACATCTCTATGAATTATTCTAAATCAATTAAACTTTCCACTTGCCAGTAAAGATAGAAAAGCTTAAGCTCTTTTAAATAAGACTTAATTGACATCTTCTTGCTGGATAAAGTGGTGATCAAAGGTTAAAATTAATTTCCCTAAACACTGGAGTGAGTAACTATAAACAATTGTCAATTGTTTTACTTGGGAAATTATGACATTTCAATAAACATCTTCTCTTTCCTATTAATGGAGGGAGCAGTTGGAGAGAGAATCAGTAAAAACATTTTTAAACTAAAACTAAGGCATTTTAAGCTACATGAAACTAAGCAAAAATGGTCAAAGTCCTTAGTAATATTTATTCCATATATTGGACAACCATAGCTATGTCAGGTATTAATCTTGTAAAGATAAATTTCAGGTGACAAGGTTTAATATATATACAAGGTTATGTAAAGAGAAGTCTGTTAAAATTAGGTTCTCTGAATAGGAAAAAGAAAAGCATTTATCTAATTGGTGAGGTTAGTGATTTGAACTGATTATGAGTCTTAATTAAAGAAATGTAAAAATGTATCTTTCAGGTAATTAGTAATCTAAGCTCCTAATTATTATATAATAAAAGTTTTAATTAGTAGATAAGAAAAGTTGTGATGATTACAACTATTTCCTTTGTAAATAAGTCTCTAAAATGCTTACAACTTTCAACTGTTTTTAATGCCAGCCCTACTCTTACAAAGTTTAAAATATACATTTTTTTAGCCAACTCTATTACTCAAGATTTTCTTTAAAAATATATTCTCAAGCAATATGAGTAAGTTAGGCTAGCTTTCCTTGTTTAGTGACTCTCGGACTCCCATTGCTGTTGTTAATGTAATCCGTGTCCAAAAATATGCCCTTTTACATTCTATACTCTCTTTCTCTGCTTCCCTCTCCCACTTTTTTCTGGACATTTTCTTTCCTTTGTCTCTTGTGTTTCTATGTAGTTAAATATAAATTCTATTCAGCAGATCTTCCTCAGAGCAGGACTTTGTCTTAGAAGAAAGCTTCAGTTATTTAATTTCTGAATGTTCAGAGGACCATTTCTGTAGTTTTCTTGCATCTGCCATTTCTGCAGTTTTCTTGCAATAATGCAATCGCAGCCTGAAGAACTCTGCAACCCATTTTCAGATTTTACAGAATTTTTTGGGGGCGTTGTGGGCAATTGGAGAATCTCCCAGTGTTTGAGCTGCCGAGCTGATACTGAGTAGAGCAGAAATGAATTTTTACTTCCAATCCCTTAACAAATTGCAAATTGGAGAAAAAAAAAGATATATATATATTTGTCTTAAGCCACTAAGTCCTAGGGAGGTTTGTTATACAGCACTAAATAACTGAAATACACTTTTTGTTGTAGGTGGTGGATTTGAGGAGATTAAAAATCACCCAGGGAACCTCAGAAGTGCTTAATGGTAATGTAGTCCAATTTATGGACCTCATTTAGTGTTTTGTTTAATTTTTGTTGCAATCTGGTTAATGATCTAATGCTAGAAAGCCCATTTCATTTGATTATGAAGTTTGTGAAGTTTATTAGTTTAAACAGAAGCACAGGGTACAAAATATCAAATACACAGATATCTATTTTAAACTGGTAAAATAAAATAAGTAGGCACAAAGTAACAAAATTTGCAGGATTGGATAATAGTGTTATATTTTCGGAGATATATGATTATATCACTGGTATATACAAAAGTTTTATTATATTCAACTCAAAATTTCAACCAAACGATTTAGAAATTCAGATTTTAAACATGGTATAAAGTGTTACTGAATGGAATTATTTGCAAGATTTCACATATAAATTGGACCAGATCTGACTAGGAATATAAAAAGAATAGGAAATTTTTATACTAGTATTAGCATTTATATTATTTCTACATTTAAAAGTTCAAATTTAAAAAAAAACATATTCTTTGAAAGTAGAAAAACTTTTTTCAGTTGGAAATGAGTATAATAAAGGATAACATGGTTTGTAATTTGAATTAAAATGTTTTTGTCTTCTAGTTTCTTTGAGGCAGACAAGCAGAATACACTTTTCATTAGATTTTTGAGTGTGTTCTAAGTTTTCTGTTTTGTTACATAGAAAAACTCATTAAAAGAGAAAAACGGAAAATATTAAAAATTACGTGATACTGTTATGTTACATCAAAATGTCCTTTTACTATTACTTTAATGTTCTTAACAAAGAAAAGATGTTATTAAGTATAAAAGGAGGAGAGAGAGGAAGAAAGAAAGAAACAGAGAGAAGAAAGAAAAAGACTGAAAAACAAAAAAGAAGAATTTATTTTGATCAGGCCAAACAAATGTAAATAGTATTACAGAAGCATAGCAAAACAAAAGAAAGAAATTGCTTTTTGCTGAAAAAAATTTACCTGAGATATAAAGAAAAAAGTTTTATGAGGAAAATATGAAAATATGTAAGGCCAACATAAGCATTAAGAAACCAAAAAGTTAAAGACTAGCTCTGGCTAAGAGAGCCATGAAGAAAAAGATCTTGTGAATGGCGATGGAGCTTATAAAACCATCATTTTGTTTTAACTGTGGATAAACTGATCCAAGTGACTTTAAAGATTTTCCTTCCTGCATATTGTGTGTGTGTGTGTATATATATATATATATATATATATATACATATATATATATATATACACATACTTTTTTCCTATTAAGAATTAGGAAAAGGAACTGTGAAGATTGTTTTCAGGTCCACGTGGGACAGACAAAAATTTGAAGAAATCTAAACCCAAGTTTGAGCTAGTCATAGTCTGTATTATGGAAACTTTCAAGAAAAGCAATTTCCAAATATCAAATACAAGAAAGTAAAATCCAGTGAAAAGTGTAAGTTGAAATTTTAAATGTATTTTAACTTTTGCCATTTGTCTTAGCCTCAGTTCCCTATAAATGAGAGCCCGATTCAAAGGCTTACCTGTGGATATTTCTTTGCAGTGCAATACCAGAGAAGTAGGAAAAAGGGTAAAAGGGATGTGAGGCAAGGAAAGAGGAGAAAAAAATAGAAGGAAGTATGTTAATGAGCTGGCAATGGATTCTTATCAAATGCAATTTCTTGTTCAATCACTGTCTTCTAAGAAGCCATAAAGTTTATTGCTGGCAGAAGGAAGAGGAAATAATCAGTTGGCTCCCTCCCACCCTCTTACTTGTTACTGGTCTAAATTCACCCCAAGCAGCATAGTTGCCCACTTTTCTGGGTAATGTTTCTATGATAGTGCATAGGCATAATAGATAATCTCTTCTTTTCAGTTGGTACCACATACAGGGCTCCTTGATGTGTAGCGACTTGGCACTACAAACATGGAACATCATTAACTGTTCTTAGGATGACAATTGATACTGATTCAACGTCCTTATCTTACCGAGTGAAACAAGTTTGGTCACACACACACACGTGAAATTTTAAAAAACAAAATAAGGAAGCACCTGTTAATGAAATTAAAATGCTTTATCTACTTCCTTTACTTAATGTAGTACATTCCAAATCTGTTTTCTCATAAAACTCACACTTTTTCCCAAATAAGTTTATCATGGATAATTTTAGAGAAATGCCCTTTTGGCCATAAAATAATCCATGGTCAAAAAATAAAAATTGTAATTATGATGTTCTATGGCCAAAAAATAAAATTGAAATAGGTTTGGCATGGGACAACCATCACGTTCTGCTTCCTTGTGATTTCAAACTTTTCCTCCTTGAAATAAAAGACAGGCACTTTAAGTCTTCATGATCAGTAAAATGAGCTTTCAACGTGCTCTTGGCAGTTCTTGTGTCATTTTTTAAAATTGATAATTCTCATCTTTCCCCATAAATATTAAAATGTTTTAAACTTCTTTATCTATAAAGCCAAATTCTTATTTTCTGAATGAAAAACTTAAGATCAATTATTGATTATAATGAATATTCTCACAATAACTCATAATGCCATTTGCAATATTTAGCTAAATAAAATAAGAGCTATTAGACCCCTAGAAGATAATTCTATCCAAATATATGTAAGGTTTTCACTTGTTCAATTTTTTTGTCTGTAACATATTTTCTCAAAGAAACAATGTTATTAATGGTCATCAGTCTTCAAACTAGCTAACTAAAGTCTGAAGAAGACAAACAAATGGAGAAGTATACTATGTTCATGGATCAGAGAAATCCAATATTATTAAGATGGCAGTTCTTCTCGAACTGATCTGTGGATTCAAAGCAAGCTCAATAAAAATCCCACCAACCTTATGTTGTAGAGATGAACAAGCTCATTCTAAAGTGATATCTAATAGCAAAAGATATTTTGAATGGTAGAACAATTTGAATGACAGATTACAAGACTCACAATAATGCCACAGTAGACAAGCCAATAAGGATATACAATTAGATCATGCAGACATATAGAACCAAATAGGAGGTCCAGAAATAGATCCACTCATATATGATCAATTGGTTTTTAAGAAAAGTACCAAAGTAATTCAATGGGGAAGACGTAGTTTTCTCAACAGTTTTCTCCTGGAACAATTGGAAATCCATTTGAAAGAAGCGTATCTTCTTCACACCATACAAAATATTACCCAAAATAGATCATAGACCTGAATATAAAAGCTAAAACATTTTTAAAAAGCCTAAAAGAAAATATAAGAAAAACCATTTATGACCTTGTGTTTAACAAATGTTTCTTAAATAGTACACAAAAACCTGAACAAAAAAATTTATTAGTTATGTATTTGTCCTAATTAATTATGGCAAGTGACATGGCTTTTCATTTATGGTAGTTACAAAATTTCCCTTTATTTAAATAAAATCAGAGGAATCAGGCTGCAAGCTAAAATCCTATTTGCTATAGTCCATGAAATTACCATGGTCAATTACAAAGGCTCTACCTGGCAGGCCTCTCAGGAGAAAGCTGCCCTCCCTACACCAGATGCGGTAGACAGCCAATAATGCAGTCTCTGAAGAGAATTGCAGCCAAAGACTCAGTTACCCGCCCCCCCACCACCAGCCATACTCTTAATGCCATTGGCATTCCTAACCTAGATGCCTCCATTTAAGGCCCACTTCTTGGGGTCCCTCAGTCAAGACCTCTGGGGAGACATCCTTATGTAAAGTCGACAAAGGCAACATTCTCCACTACTGAGTATTTTAAACTGAGTTTTCTTTCCACTCCCTGTTCCTGGTCCCTGGGTCTTTAAAACATCAGGATTCTTTTATTCTTGTCTCCTCCGCAGTGAGCTAACACTCCAGCCCTATTATCTGCCATTTGAACATTGGGGATGTTGGAACCTTCCTTCTGGTATCTTGGTTACAAGATTGCAGCAAATGAATAAAGGCTTGACTCTTGCTTTTAGTTGGCTTGTTGCTCTAATTGACCATCTGCCAGCTCAGCTCACTCCTGCATTTCCTCCCTCTGTCTCTGTCTCTCCCCCTCTGCCTCTCTCTCCATCTCCACTTCTCTCTCTCTATCTCAGCTCTAGACAAGACCTAATTTAATACAATTAAAAAATAAATAAATACATTACAGGATATG
Source organism: Physeter macrocephalus (assembly GCF_002837175.3). Taxonomy (NCBI): domain Eukaryota; kingdom Metazoa; phylum Chordata; class Mammalia; order Artiodactyla; family Physeteridae; genus Physeter; species Physeter macrocephalus. Next base: position 40,911,478 of record NC_041220.1, on the reverse strand, counting down.
TGCAGATACATAAACATCATAGATATAAAACAAATGGCTGAATTTAGGAACAATGCTCTAATTTTTTTTTTCCTTTGCAAAATTCCCGTTGTATTTCTGGTGCTATCATGGTAATCGAATGGGAGCGATAGTCATTTAAACACTTTCTTAAAGTGTATTTTTCAATGGTTGAATTTACCTTCAATCTAAAGAAATTGTAGAATAAAAAAAAAGAGTTTTTTTAAATAAACAGAAAATGTACCATTATAAAAAGTGAATGTGCAGAGTTTGGGCTGCCACTCCCAAAATCATATTTGTAAGAAAGTGCAAATATATTTTTGTTACTACTTGTATTAATCCGGCTCTAGAATTTTCTAAACATTTGTCCCAAATGAGTTCAAATTTTGTTACATCCCTTATTTAAATTCCTCCCAATAATATTGCAGAAAAAGCAATTAGCAGATAGGTATTTTAACCACCCCCGTTTTATAGATAACTTAGGTATTTTAACAGAAACCATTACTATTAACTGTAAGAACACTATAATCCCATTTTTAAATGAGTAAGAAAAGTATCAAAATATAACTATTAGAATGATTCTTTTTAATTGAAAGGCCACAAAAATTCCTGCTGATACAGAAACAGCTACTGAATGGTCAGCAATTTTCTCAAATTGCCAAATATTATTAGAAGTGATTCATGCTGTGACAACTACTTTGTATGAAGAACTTTAAAGAAAACAAGAAAATAGAGTGCAAATTCACATAAGATTTCTATTCCTCCAGCCATACAATTGCTCTAAAAAAAAGTAATAACAGATTAAATAGTTAAATATCCAATAAATCTGAGTCAATAAGCTATCTTGTAAGTTATTGTTATTATATTTTTTTCACATAGGACATCTCTGAAGTGTTCAACTCTATTTTAATTTCTCCCAGAACCAATATGACAAAAGTTTCCAATGCTTGAAAAGGTTAGGTGGAAACTGTCTGTTCTGTAAATATTATACTTCCATATTCTTAATGGATTTGTTGATCCCTGGCTATTTTACTTCTAGCAGCAATTTTAATATTTATTTCCAAATTAAATTGTGATTTAAACAGATTTAATGTAATAATAAAGCCCTTTAGGGTTTTGCAAGTGTTTAAGATATTCTCATTCATTGGAAGCTTTGTCAGTGAACACCTAGAGCAAAATTTTATGAATTGTACTTTGGAAAAATTCTTATTACTCCGTGAAATAATGATGTCAAATTGTTAAAATTGTTGAAAGCTGTGTTTATTAAGAGAACATGAGCAAATATGTTGGTTTGCAGTGAGAATGTTTAAAATGTTCTTTAAGCTTTCCTGAGTAGGCATATTTCATACACACATTCTTGAAACAATGTTTAAAAGTATCAGTCTTACCTGACAACTCTGAGGAAGCTGAAGAAATTTAGAAGCTAAGTGTTATTATCTAATAATCAAAACCATAAGACATCAAATTACCAGAATGAGAAGGAGACTGGATAGCAACAAAGGCTTGGGGAGGGTAATGAGAAGATAATGGCTGGGAAAGTTGGCATGGTCCTGTCCTCTAATTTGGTTAGAAGGCAGCATTTAGACAGACTTTGGCAGGAGGCTTGATTCCCTACTGCTTGAATATAAATAGTCATGCTTAAGTAATAAAGGTTTAATCGTAATCAACCATGAGATTTAAGGCTTAGACTATGATGGTGAATTAAAGTAGATACTTCATTCATAATTTACATGTTTAAAAAAAATCATGTGTGTATGTGTTTGTAAAATCTTTTTATGTCAGACTGTCAAACACAACTTGCATTGTGGGCTTTAAGTCAACAAATATCTGAAGGAGAAAACTTAGAATCAATGGAAGTAGCCAAATATAAATAAGAAAATCTGAAGGTCTGTGCTCAGTAACTTCATCTTTTGTATATGACTCAATGGAAAAATACCTAAAACTATCTGCTTCTCTGTTTAATTTTTTCTTCTTCTCTTTTACCAAGTACCTTCTTCTTCACCTGACTATTCCTCAGATGTTCTTTGTATATTTTTATTTTTTCACATGTAGTCAAGAAAATACAATTATTTTTCCAGTTACAGTATTTATTCCTGAAAAAAAAAATTCTAGGCACCAAACAAATGTTATGAGACAATAAAGAGAGTTTCTTTTAACTCTGCTAATTTCATCCCTTAATTTCCATAACAGGGACACTGATAGTAATAATCATTACTATCTTTCAACTTCAATAATCACATCAATATGCATACTTGGATTGTAGAATAGGTACTTTTTCATCTATGAACTGTTCTCTAATTCCAATTGTTCTAAATTTGTTACCTAGGTCATCTGTGGTTGAATTCCTTATTAAATGAAGGTCTTTATCTTGTCTTTTAAGTTTTATTATAGAACTAAAATTCTGAGTGATCCAATACCAGTTTCCATAATGACCTTAAAAATCTCCTGTGTAAAATGTGGTGGTTAAGATAATTTGTTCATCTCAAGGCAATTCTTTGGATTCACATAAATAACAAACATACTTCCTTTTGTCTTAACAAACCTATGAAATGTATATTAAGCGGTGTTTCTGCAAGTAGATTTCAAATCTAAATCTCAACATTGTCATATAAACAGTCAAAGGTTCTTAAATGTTACACTATCAAAGCTACTGGACTGCTTCTTTGCTGAGAAGATAGTACTTAACTTCAAACACTTATCTTGAGTTTTATTTAAATATTTTATAAGAAAAAAAAGAGAGAAGAACACTGTTAGCTGAATCTCAAAACAGATTCCCGACGTGCCCTTAGTTTTCCAGACAGCCTCAAGCAAGGTTCAAAATATTCAGTGTGTTAAACTAGGGTGAAAAATGAATGGTATGAACTCCAGTTCTGGGTTGAAAGCTCTTAGGAAAGGTAAGAGTTATCAAAAATGATAGACATGTGCCACTGCCAAGATAGATAGTAAAATTTTATAAAACCCAGTCAGTAAAATACTAGTTCATAACATGACTTGCTTAGTAGAGTATAAAACTTCCAGAGGATCTTTAGATTAAAATTTTGTTTTGACCAAAGGTGGTATTGCCTGAACACCTACTGTCTTATAGGCTATCAAAATAGGAAATGTACTAATTGTGTTTAAATCTATATCTAGTATTCAAAAGCCAGCAAGAATTCACCTGGATAATATAGAACATTTAAGTCAAATAAGCTTTTATTTTATACAAATATAGAGCAGAAGACATTTCACTTGGTAAAAAATATGGCACAGTCTTATATGATAATACGTTACTCCAGGTTTCATTTACAATTACTTTTACTTTAAGCATAGAAACTTGACTAAATTGGCAAATAGTACTTACACACTCAAGTTTTCACCAGAATAATCTGTCAAGGTGAAAAGATTTTTGCATTGAGTGGTATAAACCTATCAGAGCATCACTAAATCAAGAGAGGGATCAGAATGTAAGATATTTGTGCTTAATATTGCTTCAAACCTATGCACTCTCTGCTCCCTCAAACTGGAGTATGATTTTTCTTCCTGACTTAACACACACACACACACACACACACACACACACACACACACACACACACTTGTCTTGATCCAAGATCCAGTGGCACTTTAGAGATTAAAAGTTTTAGGCATAGCCTAGTAGAAATGTCTTAGAGTAAAGGGACAACCTATTAAAACAAAAAACATAAAGACAGTGACATTGGCAGAAGCAGGAATGCAGAGTCAGAGGTAGATGTAACTAGGGCTCTCTGGCTGTTGGCAGGGTGCTGAGTTTTCTACCATATGCCATGAGTGTGCACCAAAAGGAAAGTGAGTCCATTTGAGACCTGGATTACATAAAATATTTACAAGTGGAAAAGAGAACCATATATGAAACACACAAACATAGACAAGCACACACCTTTATACACACACACTGTGCTGTTCACTTTTTCTACATCAAAAATAATACAGATCTATTGTGCCATCTGTGCTCTGTATCTAACATCAACTTGTGAGAGCCAATTTTAAATTTTCAGGAATTTTGCTGTCTAGCTGTTAAATTCAGTCATTTTTAAGAGTTAAATTATGTAAACTGCCAACAAAATAAATTATAGTGAAAACAAAATTAATGTAGTATCAAAAGTCATAATTTCTTAATTATATTACTACATTTTACTATTATCTATGTTCTTTAAGTTAATTACATCTATTATATTTGTATGATTGTGGTACTATAAAATGTATGCAACTGTGCATCTCTTCTGAATTCTTTGTAAAGTGGTGTCACATTTGTAGCTTGAAATCTGTCATTGTAGGATTATTTACAAAATATGAGCAAACTAAAAATTAGGGCTTTTTTTTACAGAGCCAGTTGTTAAAACATTCCTAGTACATCACAGTGTGATGCCCTAACATTAAATTTAAAAAGGGGCAATTTTCAACACAAGAGTACAGTAGGTTTTCTTTAGTTCAGTTAACCGGATAATAAATATCAGAAATCAATTTCCAAACCAATATGTTTCAAAACTTTATACCTAATACCGACCCCATCTAATTAATTTGTATCCATTTGACATCCATATATGTGACTGTAGATGCTCAATTTATGTCCTATAGTAGAAAAGTCACAATGTAACAACACATTTGAGTAATAAGAATCCACAACTGTATTTGCATGTTCCTATAAAAAAACTGGTTCAATATGTAGTATATATCAACCATATTCATAGCTGTCTGCGAGAGTATAGCTGTAATGTTGAACTGTGAAAAAAAAAAGAAAAAGAAACTTTTCAAATATCCTACCACCTAAATCCTTGTAGGATAGCTGTTCTTAAGCTTTGATATGGAGAAAAATCATCTAGCAATTTTTTAAAAATATTGATGGCTTACCTCTAAGATTCAAATTCAGTAGGTATCAGTTAAGCCAGTACCCTAAGTAATGTAGGTGGTCTACAGACCGTATATTTAAAAACACTTTTCTAAGAGGTAGGAATATTTAATTTTTTTAAAAAATAAATGTGATATTATATAATATTGTATATGAACTATACTTCGATTTTAAAAACCTACAAAAAAAATGTGATGAGGATCACATTTTATATATACACCAGTTAGGAACTGCTTCTAGCATACAACTCCAAATGGCTTGAAATCTTTAGTCAGAAATTAAAATAAAATTTGATTTAAATAAATATTAAGCAGCTTGAAATGCTTATGCTTACATTTTGATATGATTTGTACATCACTTTTCTAAAGGTCTCTTTCCAAACTTTACTGACCTAAGAAGATAGTCCTGTAGGTGAAGGAATAAAAAAATCCCAGTAAAGATTGTTTCAATATTAAAACTGTCAGGGAAACATAAGGGCAGTCAGGGAGCTTGATTAATTAATACTTGTAACTGGAATCAAACTGTATAGGTCAGCTTCTCCAAATAGTTCAGGGTTGATGAGAAATTAGGACCACTAATAAATGAAGAGTGAGTGACATTAAATTAATGATTACTTTAAAGCTGCTGAGGTATTGAACTCATCAGGTGAGTTTATCCTTAATAAGAAAAACAGCTAGTGGGAAGCAGCCGCATAGCACAGGGAGATCAGCTCGGTGGTTTGTGACCACCTAGAGGGGTGGGATAGGGAAGGTGAAAGGGAGAGAGATGCAAGAGGGAAGAAATATGGGAACATATGTATATGTATAACTGATTCACTTTGTTATAAAGCAGAAAGTAACACACCATTGTAAAGCAATTATACTCCGATAAAGATGTTAACAAAAAAAATCAAACTGGACTACTTTACCATACCATATACAAAAATACAGTCAAAATGGTTTAAAGATTTAAATGTAAGACCTGAAACTATAACAAAACAAAACAAAACAAAAAAACAGCAAAGAGGAATCCATGCAATTAGAAGCAGCATGCTTGTAATAAAACCAGCTATTGGCAAAAACAGGCATAGGATATTTTCTTTGAACTTAGACACTTTGCTTGATAAATTAAAAGTACCACTATTTTAAAAATAGAGATACTTAAAATGAAAAAGTTACAAAAAAGACATATGTTAAATATTTTAGTAATCTAAGTATTAGAAATGCACCAGAAATCATTTGGAAACAAAGTAAACATGAAATAAAAGGAGATATTTAATACTTATTTTTATTAGAGAACATTAGAGTAAATAAAAGTTAACAATATAAGTTATTGAAGAATTATGACTGAATCTAAGCCCAAACCAGTAGTATCTCTCACCATCAAACCTCCTTTTTCCTCTGGCCCCCACAGATAGCACTGCAGGATGCATAATATCCTGTTCCCTAAACTATTTAGACTGCAGGACCATTTTCCTCTCTTTCTTTTCCTTTCATCTAACTAAATCTTACTAATCTCTGGTTCTTAGTTTAGACACTTGCTCTGAGAAGACGTCCCTGAATTTCTTTCTGGGTTGAGAATATTTCTATGTGCTTCCATACCATTACGTATGCCCTGTTGTAATCCATCATCTTGCCTAAACTGTCCATCCCATTAAATTGCTTGGAGGAAAATAATCTGTCTCCCATTTGAACCGTTTCATCCTTACCATCCAGAAGAGTTTTTGGTAAACATTTATTGAGGGCTTGAATGTTAAGCTTCCTTGCTTGGGATATGAAGAAATTCTATTTAGGAACTGATACTGCAAGAACTCATAGGAGGCTTACCTGTATGCCCTCTTATCTCTTAATTGCTGTTGCAGAGCCGTTTCAAAAAACAAAGCCCATAGACCATCTACATCAAGACTATCCGAGACATTGTAAAAATATCTAGTTTTTGGATCCCACCCAATAACTTTTGAAATAAAATTTCTGGAAATAGAATCAAAAGATTACTGCACGTGTTAAAATCAAGGAGCCCCGCTGAGGAGAAAACATGGCAAGGATGGGTTTATTTTTGACTCTTGGATACAGAATCCATACCATTATCTCACAAAAGTATGGAATATGAAATTCTCAACTCATGGACGACACATAGCAGAGTTTTGTACAGAAAATATGTAAATGTAATTATTTTGCACATAATGTGTAAATATAATGTAAAGATAACAAACTGACCAGAAAATTCTGTCAAGTTGCATAAAGTAAAATTTCAGAAGGCAACAGAAATAGCAGCGTAGAGAGAATTGACAGATACAGATACGCTAATTCATATAGATCCTGACTGCATTGTCAGGTATGATTTGTCTAATTTTTTTTTTTTTTTTTTTGCGGTACGCGGGCCTCTCACTGCTGTGACCTCTCCCGCTGCGGAGCACAGGCTCCGGACGCGCAGGCCCAGCGGCCATGGCTCACGGGCCCAGCCGCTCCGTGGCACGTGGGATCTTCCCGG